>NW_023396341.1:0-41793 GCF_008315115.2 Sander lucioperca
GGCATAATATAGTATGTTGAAAAAAGTGATTAAAAAGTCATAGTATAGCATGTTGAAAAAAGTGATAAAGAGTCATAGTATAGCATGTCGAAAAAGTGATAATGAAGTCAGAGTATAGTATGTCGAAAAAAGGGATAAAAGAGTCATAGTATAGCATGTCGAAAAGTGATAATAAGTCATAGTATAGTATGTCGAAAAAAAGTGAGAAAATAGTCACAGTATAGAATGTTGAAAAAACTGATAAGAGTCATAGTATAGTACGTCGAAAAAGTGAGAATAGTCATAGTATAGCATGTTGAAAACGTGATAGAGTCATAGTATAGCATGTGGAAAAAGTGATAAAGAGTCATCGTATAGTATGTCGAAAAAGTGATAAAATAGTCATAGTATAGTATCTCCAACAAAGTTATAAAAGAGTCATAGTATAGTACGTCGAAAAAAGTGATAAAAAAGTCACAGCATAGTATGTCGAAAAAGAGTCATAGTATAGTAATGTCGAAAAGTGATAAAGAGTCATAGTATAGTATGTAGGAAAAGTGAAAAAATAGTCATAGTATAGTATGTCCAACAAGTGATAATGAGTCATAGTATAGCTTGTCGGAAAGGCATAATATAGTATTTTGAAAAAAGTGATTAAAAAGTCATAGTATAGTATGTCGAAAAAGGTGATAAAAGAGTCATAGTATGCATGTCAAAAAAGTGATAAAGTCATAGTATAGTATGTCGAAAAGTGAGAAAATCACAGTATAGCATGTTGAAAAAGTGATAAGATTCAAAGTATCGTATGTCTAAAACGTGAGAAATAGTCACAGTATAGCCTGTTGAAAAAAATGTGATAACAGAGTCAAATGTACTAGCATGGTCAAAAAAAGTGATGTAGAGTCTAGTATAGTATGTCGAAAAGTGATAATGAAGTCATAGTATAGTATGTCGACAGGGATAAAAGAGTCATAGTATACGCTTGTCGGACAAGGTATAATATAGTATGTTGAAAAAGTGATTAAAAGTCATAGTAAAGTATGTCGAAAAAAGTGATAAAAAGTGTCATAGTATAGTATGTAGAAACGTGAAAAAATAGTCATAGTATAGTATGTCCAACAAAGTGATAAAAGAGTCATAGTATAGCATGTCGGAAAAGGCATAATATAGTATGTTGAAAAAAGTGATTAAAAAGTCATAGTATATTATGTCGAAAAAGTGATAATGAAGTCATAGTATAGTATGTCGAAAAAGTGATAATGAAGTCATAGTGTAGTATGTCGAAAAAAGGGATAAAAGAGTCATAGTATAGTATGTCGAAAAAAGTGAGAAAAAAGTCATAGTATAGCATGTCGAAAAAAGTGATAAAAGAGTCAGTATTGTATGTTGAAAAAGTGAAAAAATAGTCATAGTATAGTATGTCGAAAAAGTGAAAAAATAGTCATAGTATAGTATGTCGAAAAAGTGATAATAAAGTCATAGTATAGTATGTTGAAAAAAGTGAGAAAATATTCATAGTATAGCATGTCGAAAAAGTGATAAAAAAGTCATAGTATAGTATGTCTAACAAAGTGATAAAAGAGTCATAGTATAGTATGTCGAAAAAAGTGATAAAAGAGTCATAGTACAGTATGTCGAAAAAATTGATAAAAAAGTCATAGTATAGCATGTCGACAGAGGTATAGTATAGCATGTAGAAAAAGTGATTAAAAAGTCATAGTATAGTATTTCGAAAAAAGGGATAAAATACTCATAGTATAGCATGTCGAAAAAGTGATAATAAAGTCATAGTATAGCATGTTGAAAAAAGTGATAAAGAGTCATAGTATAGCATGTCAAAAAAGTGATAATGAAGTCATAGTATACTATGTAGAAAAAAGTGATTAAAAAGTCATAGTATAGTATGTCGAAAAAAGTGATAAAAGAGTCATAGTGTAGTATTTCGAAAAAAGGGATAAAAGAGTCATAGAATAGCATGTCGAAAAAGTGATAAAATAGTCATAGTATAGTATCTCCAACAAAGTTATAAAAAAGTCGTAGTATAGTATGTCGAAAAAAGTGATAAAGAAGTCATAGTATAGTATGTCGAAAAAAGAGTCATAGTATAGTATGTCGAAAAAAGTGATAAAAGAGTCATAGTATAGTATGTCGAAAAAGTGATAATGAAGTCATAGTATAGTATGTCGAAAAAAGGGATAAAAGAGTCATAGTATAGCATGTCGAAAAAGTGATAATAAAGTCATAGTATAGTATGTCGATAAAAGTGAGAAAATAGCCATAGTATGGCATGTTGAAAAAAGTGATAAAAAGTCATAGTATAGCATGTCGAAAAAGTGATAATAAAATGATAGTATAGTATGTTGAAAAAAGTGAGAAAATAGTCATAGTATAGTATGTCCAACAAAGTGATAAAAGAGTCATAGTATAGCATGTAAGGAAAAGGCATAATATAGTATGTTGAAAAAAGTGATTAAAAAGTCATAGTATAGCATGTTGAAAAAAGTGATGAAGAGTCATAGTATAGCATGTCGAAAAAGTGATAATAAAGTCATAGTATAGTATGTCGAAAAAAAGTGAGAAAATAGTCACAGTATAGAATGTTGAAAAAACTGATAGAGTCATAGTATAGTACGTCGAAAAAGTGGAAAATAGTCATAGTATAGCATGTTGAAAAACGTGATAGAGTCATAGTATAGCATGTGGAAAAAAGTGATAAAAGAGTCATAGTATAGTATGTCGAAAAAGTGATAAAATAGTCATAGTATAGTATCGCCAACAAAGTTATAAAAGAGTCATAGTATAGTATGTCGAAAAAAGTGATAAAAAAGTCACAGTATAGTATGTCGAAAAAAGAGTCATAGTATAGTATGTCGAAAAAAGTGATAAAAGAGTCATAGTATAGTATGTAGGAAAAGTGAAAAAATAGTCATAGTATAGTATGTCCAACAAAGTGATAAATGAGTCATAGTATAGCTTGTCGGAAAAGGCATAATATAGTATTTTGAAAAAAGTGATTAAAAAGTCATAGTATAGTATGTCGAAAAAGGTGATAAAAGAGTCATAGTATAGCATGTCAAAAAAGTGATAAAGTCATAGTATAGTATGTCGAAAAAGGTGATAAAAGAGTCATAGTATAGCATGTCAAAAAAGTGATAAAGTCATAGTATAGTATGTCGAAAAAAGTGAGAAAATAGTCACAGTATAGCATGTTGAAAAAAGTGATAAAGAGTCAAAGTATAGTATGTCGAAAAAAGTGAGAAAATAGTCACAGTATAGCATGTTGAAAAAAGTGATAAAGAGTCAAAGTATAGCATGTCAAAAAAAGTGATGTAAGAGTCATAGTATAGTATGTCGAAAAAGTGATAATGAAGTCATAGTATAGTATGTCGAAAAAAGGGATAAAAGAGTCATAGTATAGCTTGTCGGAAAAGGTATAATATAGTATGTTGAAAAAAGTGATTAAAAAGTCATAGTAAAGTATGTCGAAAAAAGTGATAAAAGTGTCATAGTATAGTATGTAGAAAAAGTGAAAAAATAGTCATAGTATAGTATGTCCAACAAAGTGATAAAAGAGTCATAGTATAGCATGTCGGAAAAGGCATAATATAGTATGTTGAAAAAAGTGATTAAAAAGTCATAGTATAGTATGTCAAAAAAGTGATAATGAAGTCATAGTATAGTATGTCGAAAAAGTGAAAAAATAGTCATAGTATAGTATGTCGAAAAAGTGATAATAAAGTCATAGTATAGTATGTTGAAAAAAGTGAGAAAATAGTCATAGTATAGTATGTCGAAAAAGTGAAAAAATAGTCATAGTATAGTATGTCGAAAAAGTGATAATAAAGTCATAGTATAGCGTGTCGAAACCGTCATAGTATAAAATGTTAAAAAAAGTCATAAAATAGTCATAGTATAGCATGTCCAACAAAGTGATTAAAAAGTCATGGTATAGTATGTCGAAAAAAGAGTCATAGTATAGTATGTCGAAAAAAGTGATAAAAGAGTCATAGTATAGTATGTCGAAAATGTGAAAAAATAGTCATAGTATAGTATGTCGAAAAAGTGAAAAAATAGTCATAGTATAGTATGTCGAAAAAGTGATAATAAAGTCATAGTATAGTATGTTGAAAAAAGTGAGAAAATAGTCATAGTATAGTATGTCGAAAAAGTGATAATAAAGTCATAGTATAGTATGTTGAAAAAAGTGAGAAAATATTCATAGTATAGCATGTCGAAAAAAATGATAAAAAAGTCATAGTATAGTATGTCGAAAAAGTGATAATAAAGTCATAGTATAGCGTGTCGAAACCGTCATAGTATAAAATGTTAAAAAAAGTCATAAAATAGTCATAGTATCGCATGTCCAACAAAGTGATTAAAAAGTCATGGTATAGTATGTCGAAAAAAGAGTCATAGTATAGTATGTCGAAAAAAGTGATAAAAGAGTCATAGTATAGTATGTCGAAAATGTGAAAAAATAGTCATAGTATAGTATGTCGAAAAAGTGAAAAAATAGTCATAGTATAGTATGTCGAAAAAGTGATAATAAAGTCATAGTATAGTATGTTGAAAAAAGTGAGAAAATAGTCATAGTATAGTATGTCGAAAAAGTGATAATAAAGTCATAGTATAGTATGTTGAAAAAAGTGAGAAAATATTCATAGTATAGCATGTCGAAAAAAATGATAAAAAAGTCATAGTATAGTATGTCTAACAAAGTGATAAAAAAGTCATAGTATAGTATGTCGAAAAAAGTGATAAAAGAGTCATAGTACAGTATGTCGAAAAAATTGATAAAAAAGTCATAGTATAGCATGTCGACAGAGGTATAGTATAGCATGTAGAAAAAGTGATTAAAAAGTCATAGTATAGTATGTCGAAAAAAGGGATAAAATACTCATAGTATAGCATGTCGAAAAAGTGATAATAAAGTCATAGTATAGCATGTTGAAAAAAGTGATAAAGAGTCATAGTATAGCATGTCAAAAAAGTGATAATAAAGTCATAGTATAGTATGTCCAACAAAGTGATAAAAGAGTCATAGTATACTATGTAGAAAAAAGTGATTAAAAAGTCATAGTATAGTATGTCGAAAAAAGTGATAAAAGAGTCATAGTGTAGTATTTCGAAAAAAGGGATAAAAGAGTCATAGAATAGCATGTCGAAAAAGTAAAAAAATAGTCATAGTATAGTATGTCCAACAAAGTGATAAAAGAGTCATAGTATAGCTTGTCGGAAAAGGTATAATATAGTATGTTGAAAAAAGTGATTAAAAAGTCATAGTATAGTATGTCGAAAAAAATGATTAAAAAGTCATAGTATAGTATGTCGAAAAAATTGATGTAGGAGTCATATTATAGTACGTCGAAAAAGTGATAATAAAGTCATAGTATAGCGTGTCGAAACCGTCATAGTATAAAATGTTAAAAAAAGTCATAAAATAGTCATAGTATAGCATGTCCAACAAAGTGATTAAAAAGTCATGGTATAGTATGTCGAAAAAAGAGTCATAGTATAGTATGTCGAAAAAAGTGATAAAAGAGTCATAGTATAGTATGTCGAAAATGTGAAAAAATAGTCATAGTATAGTATATCGAAAAAGTGATAATAAAGTCATAGTATAGTATGTTGAAAAAAGTGAGAAAATAGTCATAGTATAGTATGTCGAAAAAGTGAAAAAATAGTCATAGTATAGTATGTCGAAAAAGTGATAATAAAGTCATAGTATAGTATGTTGAAAAAAGTGAGAAAATAGTCATAGTATAGTATGTCGAAAAAGTGAAAAAATAGTCATAGTATAGTATGTCGAAAAAGTGATAATAAAGTCATAGTATAGTATGTTGAAAAAAGTGAGAAAATATTCATAGTATAGCATGTCGAAAGAAATGATAAAAAAGTCATAGTATAGTATGTCTAACAAAGTGATAAAAAAGTCATAGTATAGTATGTCGAAAAAAGTGATAAAAGAGTCATAGTACAGTATGTCGAAAAAATTGATAAAAAAGTCATAGTATAGCATGTCGACAGAGGTATAGTATAGCATGTAGAAAAAGTGATTAAAAAGTCATAGTATAGTATTTCGAAAAAAGGGATAAAATACTCATAGTATAGCATGTCGAAAAAGTGATAATAAAGTCATAGTATAGCATGTTGAAAAAAGTGATAAAGAGTCATAGTATAGCATGTCAAAAAAGTGATAATAAAGTCATAGTATAGTATGTCCAACAAAGTGATAAAAGAGTCATAGTATACTATGTAGAAAAAAGTGATTAAAAAGTCATAGTGTAGTATTTCGAAAAAAGGGATAAAAGAGTCATAGAATAGCATGTCGAAAAAGTGATAAAAAAGACATAGTATAGTATGTCAAAAAAAGTGAGAAAATAGTCATAGTATAGCATGTTGAAAAAAGTGGTAAAGACTCATAGTATAGCATGTCGAAAAAGTGATAATAAAGTCATAATATAGTATGTCGAAAAAAGTGATAAAAAAGTCATAATATAGTATGTCGAAAAAAGTGATAAAAGAGTCATAGTATAGTATGTCGAAAAAGTGATCAAAAAGTCATAGTATAGTATGTCGACAGAGCTATAGTATAGTATGTCGAAAAAGTGATGAAAAAGTCATAGTATAGTATGTCGAAAAAAGAGTCATAATATAGTATGTCGAAAAAAGTGATAAAGTCATAGCATAGTATGTCGAAAAACGAGTCATAGTATAGTATGTTGAAAAAAGTGATAAAAGAGTCATAGTATAGTATGTAGAAAAAGTGAAAAAATAGTCATAGTATAGTATGTCCAACAAAGTGATAAAAGAGTCATAGTATAGCTTGTCGTAAAGGCATAATATAGTATGCTGAAAAAAGTGATTAAAAAGTCATAGTATAGTATGTCGAAAAAAGTGATAAAAGAGTCATAGTATAGTATATCGAAAAAGGGATAAAAGAGTCATAGTATAGCATGTCGAAGAAGAGATAATGAAGTCATAGTATATTATGTCGAAAAAAGTGAGAAAATAGTCATAGTATAGCATGTTGAAAAAATTGATAAAGAGTCATAGTATAGCATGTCGAAAAAAGTGATGTAAGAGTCATAGTATAGTATGTCGAAAAAGTGCTAATGAAGTCATAGTATAGTATGTCGAAAAAAGTGAGAAAATAGTCATAGTATAGCATGTTGAAAAAGTGATAATAAAGTCATAGTATAGTATGTCGAAAAAAGTGAGAAAATAGTCATAGTATAGCATGTCGAAAAAAGTGATAAGAGTCATAGTATAGTATTTCGAAAAAGTGATAAAATAGTCATAGTATAGTATGTCCAACAAAGTTATAAAAGAGTCATAGTATAGTATGTCGAAAAAAGTGATAAAAAAGTCATAGTATAGTATGTCGAAAAAATGATAAAATAGTCATAGTATAGTATGTCCAACATAGTGATAAAAGAGTCATAGTATAGCATGTCGAAAAAGTGATAATAAAATGATAGTATAGTATGTTGAAAAAAGTGAGAAAATAGTCATAGTATAGTATGTCGAAAAAAGTGAGAAAATAGTCACAGTATAGCATGTTGAAAAAAGTGATAAAGAGTCATAGTATAGCATGTCAAAAAAAGTGATGTAAGAGTCATAGTATAGTATGTCGAAAAAGTGATAATGAAGTCATAGTATAGTATGTCGAAAAAAGGGATAAAAGAGTCATAGTATAGCATGTCGAAAAAGTGATAATAAAGTCATAGTATAGTATGTCGAAAAAAGTGATAAAGAGTCATAGTATAGCATGTCGAAAAAGTGATAATAAAGTCATAGTATAGTATGTCGGAAAAAGTGTGAAAATAGTCACAGTATAGAATGTTGAAAAAAGTGATAAAGAGTCATAGTATAGTACGTCGAAAAAAGTGAGAAAATAGTCATAGTATAGCATGTTGAAAAAAGTGATAGAGTCATAGTATAGCATGTGGAAAAAAGTGATAAAAGAGTCATAGTATAGCATTTCGTAAAAGTGATTAAGTCATAGTATAGCATGTCGAAAAAGTGATAATGAAGTCAGAGTATAGTATGTCGAAAAAAGGGATAAAAGAGTCATAGTACAGTATGTAGGAAAAGTGAAAAAATAGTCATAGTATAGTATGTCCAACAAAGTGATAAATGAGTCATAGTATAGCTTGTCGGAAAAGGCATAATATAGTATTTTGAAAAAAGTGATTAAAAAGTCATAGGATAGTATGTCGAAAAAAGTGATAAAAGAGTCATAGTATAGCATGTCGAAAAAGTGATAAAGTCATAGTATAGTATGTCGAAAAAAGTGAGAAAATAGTCACAGTATAGCATCTTGAAAAAAGTGATAAAGAGTCAAAGTATAGCATGTCGAAAAAAGGAATAAAAGAGTCATAGTATAGCTTGTCGGAAAAGGCATAATATAGTATGTTGAAAAAAGTGATTAAAAAGTCATAGTATAGTATGTAGAAAAAGTGAAAAAATAGTCATAGTATAGTACGTCGAAAAAAGTGAGAAAATAGTCACAGTATAGTATGTTGAAAAAAGTGATAAAGATTCAAAGTATAGCATGTCGAAAAAAGTGATAAGAGTCATAGTATAGTATGTCGAAAAAGTGATAAAATAGTCATAGTATAGTATGTCCAACAAAGTGATAAAAGAGTCATAGTATAGCATGTCGGAAAAGTCATAATATAGTATGTTGAAAAAAGTGATTAAAAAGTCATAGTATAGTATGTCGAAAAAAGTGAGAAAATAGTCACAGTATAGCATGTTGAAAAAAGTGAAAAAGAGTCATAGTATAGCATTTCGAAAAAAGTGATGTAAGAGTCATAGTATAGTATGTTGAAAAAGTGATAATGAAGTCATAGTATAGTATGTCGAAAAAAGGGATAAAAGAGTCATAGTATAGCATGTCGAAAAAGTGATAATAAAGTCATAGTATAGTATGTCGATAAAAGTGAGAAAATAGTCATAGTATGGCATGTTGAAAAAAGTGATAAAAAGTCATAGTATAGCATGTCGAAAAAGTGATAATAAAATGATAGTATAGTATGTTGCATAAAGTGAGAAAATAGTCATAGTATAGTATGTCCAACAAAGTGATAAAAGAGTCATAGTATAGCATGTAAGGAAAAGGCATAATATAATATGTTGAAAAAAGTGATTAAAAAGTCATAGTATAGTATGTCGAAAAAAGTGATAATAAAGTCACAGTATAGTATGTCGGGAAAAGTGTGAAAATAGTCATAGTATAGCATGTTGAAAAAAGTGATAAAGAGTCATAGTATAGCATGTCGAAAAAGTGATAATGAAGTCAGAGTATAGTATGTCGAAAAAAGGGATAAAAGAGTCATAGTATAGCATGTCGAAAAAGTGATAATAAAGTCATAGTATAGTATGTCGAAAAAAAGTGAGAAAATAGTCACAGTATAGAATGTTGAAAAAAGTGATAAAGAGTCATAGTATAGTACGTCGAAAAAAGTGAGAAAATAGTCATAGTATAGCATGTTGAAAAACGTGATAGAGTCATAGTATAGCATGTGGAAAAAAGTGATAAAAGAGTCATAGTAAAGTATGTCGAAAAAGTGATAGAATAGTCATAGTATAGTATCTCCAACAAAGTTATAAAAGAGTCATAGTATAGTATGTCGAAAAAAGTGATAAGAAAGTCACAGTATAGTATGTCGAAAAAAGTGATAAATGAGTCATAGTATAGCTTGTCGGAAAAGGCATAATATAGTATTTTGAAAAAAGTGATTAAAAAGTCATAGTATAGTATGTCGAAAAAAGTGATAAAAGAGTCATAGTATAGCATGTCGAAGAAGTGATAAAGTCATAGTATAGTATGTCGAAAAAAGTGAGAAAATAGTCACAGTATAGCATGTCAAAAAAAGTGATAAAGAGTCATAGTATAGTATGTCGAAAAAAGTGAGAAAATAGTCACAGTATAGCATGTTGAAAAAAGTGATAAAGAGTCATAGTATAGCATGTCGAAAATGTGATAATGAAGTCATAGTATAGTATGTCGAAAAAAGGGATAAAAGAGTCATAGTATAGCATGTCGGAAAAGTGATAATAAAGTCATAGTATAGTATGTCGATAGAAGTGAGAAAATAGTCATAGTATGGCATGTTGAAAAAAGTGATAAAAAGTAATAGTATAGCATGTCGAAAAAGTGATGATAAAATGATAGTATAGTATGTTGAAAAAAGTGAGAAAATAGTCATAGTATAGTATGTCCAACAAAGTGATAAAAGAGTCATAGTATAGCATGTAAGGAAAAGGCATAATATAGTATGTTGAAAAAAGTGATTAAAAAGTCATAGTATAGTATGTCGAAAAAAGTGATAATAAAGTCACAGTATAGTATGTCGGAAAAAGTGATAATAAAGTCACAGTATAGTATGTCGGGAAAAGTGTGAAAATAGTCATAGTATAGCATGTTGAAAAAAGTGATAAAGAGTCATAGTATAGCATGTCGAAAAAGTGATAATGAAGTCAGAGTATAGTATGTCGAAAAAAGGGATAAAAGAGTCATAGTATAGCATGTCGAAAAAGTGATAATAAAGTCATAGTATAGTATGTCGAAAAAAAGTGAGAAAATAGTCACAGTATAGAATGTTGAAAAAAGTGATAGAGTCATAGTATAGTACGTCGAAAAAAATGAGAAAATAGTCATAGTATAGCTTGTTGAAAAACGTGATAGAGTCATAGTATAGCATGTGGAAAAAAGTGATAAAAGAGTCATAGTAAAGTATGTCGAAAAAGTGATAAAATAGTCATAGTATAGCATGTCGAAAAAGTGATAAAGTCATAGTATAGTATGTCGAAAAAAGTGAGAAAATAGTCACAGTATAGCATGTCAAAAAAAGTGATAAAGCGTCATAGTATAGTATGTCGAAAAAAGTGAAAAAATAGTCACAGTATAGCATGTTGAAAAAAGTGATAAAGAGTCATAGTATAGCATGTTGAAAAAAGTGATGTAAGAGTCATAGTATAGTATGTCGAAAATGTGATAATGAAGTCATAGTATAGTATGTCGAAAAAATGGATAAAAGAGTCATAGTATAGCATGTCGGAAAAGTGATAATAAAGTCATAGTATAGTATGTCGATAGAAGTGAGAAAATAGTCATAGTATGGCATGTTGAAAAAAGTGATAAAAAGTCATAGTATAGCATGTCGAAAAAGTGATAATAAAATGATAGTATAGTATGTTGAAAAAAGTGAGAAAATAGTCATAGTATAGTATGTCCAACCAAGTGATAAAAGAGTCATAGTATAGCATGTAAGGAAAAGGCATAATATAGTATGTTGAAAAAAGTGATTAAAAAGTCATAGTATAGTATGTCGAAAAAAGTGATAATAAAGTCACAGTATAGTATGTCGGAAAAAGTGTGAAAATAGTCATAGTATAGCATGTTGAAAAAAGTGATAAAGAGTCATAGTATAGCATGTCGAAAAAGTGATAATGAAGTCAGAGTATAGTATATCGAAAAAAGGGATAAAAGAGTCATAGTATAGCATGTCGAAAAAGTGATAATAAAGTCATAGTATAGTATGTCGAAAAAAAGTGAGAAAATAGTCACAGTATAGAATGTTGAAAAAAGTGATAAAGAGTCATAGTATAGTACGTCGAAAAAAGTGAGAAAATAGTCATAGTATAGCATGTTGAAAAACGTGATAGTCATAGTATAGCATGTGGAAAAAAGTGATAAAAGAGTCATAGTATAGTATGTCGAAAAAGTGATAAAATAGTCATAGAATAGTATCTCCAACAAAGTTATAAAAGAGTCATAGTATAGTATGTCGAAAAAAGTGATAAAAAAGTCACAGTATTGTATGTCGAAAAAAGAGTCATAGTATAGTATGTCGAAAAAAGTGATAAAAGAGTCATAGTATAGTATGTAGGAAAAGTGAAAAAATAGTCATAGTGTAGTATGTCCAACAAAGTGATAAATGAGTCATAGTATAGCTTGTCGGAAAAGGCATAATATAGTATTTTGAAAAAAGTGATTAAAAAGTCATAGTATAGTATGTCGAAAAAAGTGATAAAAGAGTCATAGTATAGCATGTCGAAAAAGTGATAAAGTCATAGTATAGTATGTCGAAAAAAGTGAGAAAATAGTCACAGTATAGCATTTTGAAAAAAGTGATAAAGAGTCAAAGTATAGCATGTCGAAAAAAGGAATAAAAGAGTCATAGTATAGCTTGTCGGAAAAGGCATAATATAGTATGTTGAAAAAAGTGATTAAAAAGTCATAGTATAGTATGTAGAAAAAGTGAAAAAATAGTCATAGTATAGTACGTTGAAAAAAGTGAGAAAATAGTCACAGTATAGCATGTTGAAAAAAGTGATAAAGATTCAAAGTATAGCATGTCGAAAAAGGCATAATATAGTATGTCGAAAAAAGGGATAAAAGAGTCATAGTATAGTATGACGAAAAAAGTGAGAAAACAGTCATAATATAGCATGTCGATAAAGTGATAATAAAGTCATAGTATAGTATGTCGAAAAAAGTGATAAAAGAGTCATACTATAGTATGTCGAAAAAAGTGATAAAATATTCATAGTATAGCATGTCGACAGAGGTATAGTATAGCATGTAGAAAAAAGTGATTAAAAAGTTATAGTATAGTATGTCGAAAAAGTGATAAGAGTCATAGTTTAGTATGTCGAAAAAATTGATAAAAGAGTCATAGTATAGTATGTCGAAAAAATTGATAAAAGAGTCATACTATATTATGTCGAAAAAAGTGATAAATTGTCATAGTATAGCATGTCGACAGAGGTATAGTATAGCATGTAGAAAAAAGTGATTAAAAAGTTATAGTATAGTATGTCGAAAAAAGTGATAAAAGAGTAATAGTATAGTATGTCGAGAAAAGTGATAAAAAAGTCATAGTATAGTATGTCGAAAAAAGAGTAATAGTATAGCATGTTGAAAAAAGTGATAAAGAGTCATAGTATAGAATGTCGGAAAAGGCATAATATAGTATGTTGAAAAAAGTGATTAAAAAGTAATAGTATAGCATGTTGAAAAAAGTGATAAAAGAGTCATAGTATAGTATGTCGAAAAAAGGGATAAAAGACTCATAGTATAGCATGTCAAAAAAGTGATAATATAGTTATAGTATAGTATGTTGAAAAAAGTGAGAAAATAGTCATAGTATAGCATGTTGAAAAAAGTGATAATAAAGTCATAGCATAGTATGTCCAACAAAGTGATAAAAGAGTCATAGTATAGTATGTCGAAAAAAGTGATAAAAAATTCATAGTATAGTATGTCGAAAAAAGTGATAAAAGAGTCATAGTATAGTATGTTGAAAAAAGTGATAAAAGAGTCATAGTATAGTATGTCGAAAAAAGGGATAAAAGACTCAAAGTATAGCATGTCAAAAAAGTGATAATATAGTTATAGTATAGTATGTTGAAAAAATTGAGAAAATAGTCATAGTATAGCATGTTGAAAAAAGTGATAAAGAGTCATAGTATAGCATATCGATAAAGTGATAATAAAGTCATAGTATAGTATGTTGAAAAAAGTGAGAAAATAGTCATAGTATAGCATGTCGAAAAAGTGATAAGAAAGTCATAGTATAGTATGTCCAACAAAGTGATAAAAGAGTCATAGTATAGTATGTCGAAAAAAGTGATAAAAAATTCATAGTATAGTATGTCGAAAAAAGTGATAAAAGATTCATAGTATAGTATGTTGAAAAAAGTGATAAAAGAGTCATAGTATAGTATGTCGAAAAAAGTGATAAAAAATTCAAGTATAGTATGTCGAAAAAAGTGATAAAAGAGTCATACTATAGTATGTCGAAAAAAGTGATAAAATATTCATAGTATAGCATGTCGACAGAGGTATAGTATAGCATGTAGAAAAAAGTGATTAAAAAGTTATAGTATAGTATGTTGAAAAAAGTGATAAAAGAGTAATAGTATAGTATGTCGAGAAAAGTGATAAAAAAGTCATAGTATAGTTTGTCGAAAAAAGAGTAATAGTATATCATGTTGAAAAAAGTGATAAAGAGTCATAGTATAGCATGTTGGAAAAGGCATAATATAGTATGTTGAAAAAAGTGATTAAAAAGTAATAGTATAGTATGTCGAAAAAAGTGATAAAAGAGTCATAGTATAGTATGTCGAAAAAAGTGATAAGAAAGTCATAGTATAGTATGTCGAAAAAAAGTGAGAAAATAGTCATAGTATAGCATGTTGAAAAAAGTGATAAAGAGTCATAGTATAGCATGTCGAAAAAAGTGATAAAAGAGTCATAGTATAGTATGTCGAAAAAGTGATAAAATAGTCATTGTATAGTATGTCCAACAAAGTTATAAAAGAGTCATAGTATAGCTTGTCGGAAAAGGCATAATATAGTATGTTGAAAAAAGTGATTAAAAAGTCATAGTATAGTATGTAGAAAAAGTGAAAAAATAGTCATAGTGTTATGGTTTTAGGTTATTTCTGTTACCTGTTTGTTCATTTCTGTTGTCTTTATTGTTTATTTGTTCATGTTCACTGTGGTTGTATTTTCTGTAGATTTCTGTTCTAGTTATCTCCTGGTTTTTTGTATATGTTTTGGTTAATTCCTGTATTGTGTTCTGTGTGTCAAGTCTCTGTGTTTAGGTTGTTTCTTATTTCCTGTCTGTTGTTCTGTTTCCTGTTTTATTTTGATAGTCTGTTTTCTGTCCTGTCATGTCTAGTTTTACTTTTTGCCTTTGTTGATTGTCCTGCCCCGCCCTGATGTGTTTCACCTGTTGTGTCACCTGTTCCTCATTTGTTCATTACCTCTTGTATTTAACCCCTGTCTTCCCTTTGTCTCTTGTCAGATCGTTTTGTATTCCCCCATGTCAGTGTGTGTGCGTCTTCGTCAGTCTCTCCTTTTTCCCGGTATTAGTTTTTGCCTACAGCTCATAGGACTCCTTGTTTGGTTTTTTGATTTTTGAGGAAATAAATCTTTGTGTTTCAACGCTGCTCCTGCCTGCCTCTCTCTCTCTGCGTTTGGGTCCACTATTCCTCACTCACCCATAACACATAGTATAGTACGTCCAACAAAGTCATGAAAGAGTCATAGTATAGCATGTCGGAAAAGGCATAATATAGTATGTTGAAAAAAGTGATTAAAAATTCATAGTATAGTATGTCGAAAAAGTGATAATGAAGTCATAGTGTAGTATGTCGAAAAAAGGGATAAAAGAGTCATAGTATAGCATGTCGAAAAAGTGATAATAAAGTCATAGTATAGTATGTCGAAAAAGTGATAATAAAGTCATAGTATAGTATGTCGAAAAAAGTCATAGTATAGCATGTCGAAAAAAGTGATAAAAGAGTCATAGTATTGTATGTTGAAAAAGTGATAAAATAGTCATAGTATAGTATGTCCAACAAAGTTATAAAAGAGTCATAGTATGTTGAAAAAAGTAATAAAAAGTCATAGTATAGTATGTCGAAAAAAGAGTCATAGTATAGTATGTCCAACAACGTGATAAAAGAGTCATAGTATAGCATGTCGGAAAAGGCATAATATAGTAATTTGAAAAAAGTGATTAAAAAGTAATAGTATAGTATGTCGAAAAAAGTGATAAAAGAGTCATAGTATAGTATGTCGAAAAAAGTGATAAGAAAGTCATAGTATAGTATGTTGAAAAAAGTGAGAAAATAGTCATAGTATAGCATGTTGAAAAAAGTGATAAAGAGTCATAGTATAGCATGTCGATAAAGTGATAATAAAGTCATAGTATAGTATGTTGAAAAAAGTGAGAAAATAGTCATAGTATAGCATGTTGAAAAAAGTGATAAAGAGTCATAGTATAGCATGTCGATAAAGTGATAATAAAGTCATAGTATAGTATGTCGAAAAAGTGATAATGAAGTCATAGTGTAGTATGTCGAAAAAAGGGATAAAAGAGTCATAGTATAGCATGTCGAAAAAGTGATAATAAAGTCATAGTATAGTATGTCGAAAAAAGTCATAGTATAGCATGTCGAAAAAAGTGATAAAAGAGACATAGTATTGTATGTTGAAAAAGTGATAAAATAGTCATAGTATAGTATGTCCAACAAAGTTATAAAAGAGTCATAGTATGTTGAAAAAAGTAATAAAAAGTCATAGTATAGTATGTCGAAAAAAGAGTCATAGTATAGTATGTCCAACAAAGTGATAAAAGAGTCATAGTATAGCATGTCGGAAAAGGCATAATATAGTAATTTGAAAAAAGTGATTAAAAAGTAATAGTATAGTATGTCGAAAAAAGTGATAAAAGAGTCATAGTATAGTATGTCGAAAAAAGTGATAAGAAAGTCATAGTATAGTATGTTGAAAAAAGTGAGAAAATAGTCATAGTATAGCATGTTGAAAAAAGTGATAAAGAGTCATAGTATAGCATGTCGATAAAGTGATAATAAAGTCATAGTATAGTATGTTGAAAAAAGTGAGGAAATAGTCATAGTATGGCATGTCGAAAAAGTGATAATAAAGTCATAGTATAGTATGTCGAAAAAATTGATAAGAGTCATAGTATAGTATGTTGAAAAAAGTGAAAAAAGAGTCATAGTATAGTATGTCGAAAAAAGTGATAAAAGAGTCATAGTATAGTATGTCGAAAAAATTGATAAAAGAGTCATACTATAGTATGTCGAAAAAAGTGATAAATTGTCATAGTATAGCATGTCGACAGAGGTATAGTATAGCATGTAGAAAAAAGTGATTAAAAAGTTATAGTATAGCATGTCGAAAAAAGTGATAAAAGAGTAATAGTATAGTATGTCGAGAAAAGTGATAAAAAAGTCATAGTATAGTATGTCGAAAAAAGAGTAATAGTATAGCATGTTGAAAAAAGTGATAAAGAGTCATAGTATAGCATGTCGGAAAAGGCATAATATAGTATGTTGAAAAAAGTGATTAAAAAGTAATAGTATAGTATGTCGAAAAAAGTGATAAGAAAGTCATAGTATAGTATGCCGAAAAAAAGTGAGAAAATAGTCATAGTATAGCATGTTGAAAAAAGTGATAAAAGAGTCATAGTATAGTATGTCGAAAAAATTGATAAAAGAGTCATACTATAGTATGTCGAAAAAAGTGATAAATTGTCATAGTATAGCATGTCGACAGAGGTATAGTATAGCATGTAGAAAAAAGTGATTAAAAAGTTATAGTATAGTATGTCGAAAAAAGTGATAAAAGAGTAATAGTATAGTATGTCGAGAAAAGTGATAAAAAAGTCATAGTATAGTATGTCGAAAAAAGAGTAATAGTATAGCATGTTGAAAAAAGTGATAAAGAGTCATAGTATAGCATGTCGGAAAAGGCATAATATAGTATGTTGAAAAAAGTGATTAAAAAGTAATAATATAGTATGTCGAAAAAAGTGATAAAAGAGTCATAGTATAGTATGTCGAAAAAAGTGATAAGAAAGTCATAGTATAGTATGTCGAAAAAAAGTGAGAAAATAGTCATAGTATAGCATGTTGAAAAAAGTGATAAAAGAGTTATAGTATAGTATGTCGAAAAAAGTGATAAAGTCATAGTATAGTATGTCGAAAAAAGTGAGAAAATATTCATAGTATAGCATGTTGAAAAAAGTGATAAAAGAGTCATAGTATAGTATGTCGAAAAAAGGGATAAAAGACTCATAGTATAGCATGTCAAAAAAGTGATAATATAGTTATAGTATAGTATGTTGAAAAAAGTGAGAAAATAGTCATAGTATAGCATGTTGAAAAAAGTGATAAAGAGTCATAGTATAGCATATCGATAAAGTGATAATAAAGTCATAGTATAGTATGTTGAAAAAAGTGAGAAAATAGTCATAGTATAGCATGTCGAAAAAGTGATAATAAAGTCATAGTATAGTATGTCCAACAAAGTGATAAAAGAGTCATAGTATAGTATGTCGAAAAAAGTGATAAAAAATTCATAGTATAGTATGTCGAAAAAAGTGATAAAAGAATCATAGTATAGTATGTTGAAAAAAGTGATAAAAGAGTCATAGTATAGTATGTCGAAAAAAGTGATAAAAAATTCAAGTATAGTATGTCGAAAAAAGTGATAAAAGAGTCATACTATAGTATGTCGAAAAAAGTGATAAAATATTCATAGTATAGCATGTCGACAGAGGTATAGTATAGCATGTTGAAAAAAGTGATAAAAGAGTAATAGTATAGTATGTCGAGAAAAGTGATAAAAAAGTCATAGTATAGTATGTCGAAAAAAGAGTCATAGTATGGCATGTTGAAAAAAGTGATAAAGAGTCATAATATAGCATGTCGGAAAATGCATAATATAGTATGTTGAAAAAAGTGATTAAAAAGTAATAGTATAGTATGTCGAAAAAAGTGATAAAAGAGTCATAGTATAGTATGTCGAAAAAAGTGATAAGAAAGTCATAGTATAGTATGTCGAAAAAAGTGATAAAAGAGTCATAGTATAGTATGTCGAAAAAAAGTGAGAAAATAGTCATAGTATAGCATGTTGAAAAAAGTGATAAAAGAGTCATAGTATAGTATGTCGAAAAAAGGGATAAAAGATTCATAGTATAGCATGTCAAAAAAGTGATAATATAGTTATAGTATAGCATGTTGAAAAAAGTGAGAAAATAGTCATAGTATAGCATGTCGAAAAAGTGATAATAAAGTCATAGTATAGTATGTCCAACAAAGTGATAAAAGAGTCATAGTATAGTATGTCGAAAAAAGTGATAAAAAATTCATAGTATAGTTTGTCGAAAAAAGTGATAAAAGAATCATAGTATAGTATGTTGAAAAAAGTGATAAAAGAGTCATAGTATAGTATGTCGAAAAAAGTGATAAAAAATTCAAGTATAGTATGTCGAAAAAAGTGATAAAAGAGTCATAATATAGTATATCGAAAAAAGTGATAAAATATTCATAGTATAGCATGTCGACAGAGGTATAGTATAGCATGTTGAAAAAAGTGATAAAAGAGTAATAGTATAGTATGTCGAGAAAAGTGATAAAAAAGTCATAGTATAGTATGTCGAAAAAAGAGTCATAGTATAGCATGTTGAAAAAAGTGATAAAGAGTCATAGTATAGCATGTCGGAAAATGCATAATATAGTATGTTGAAAAAAGTGATTAAAAAGTAATAGTATAGTATTTCGAAAAAAGTGATAAAAGAGTCATAGTATAGTATGTCGAAAAAAGTGATAAGAAAGTCATAGTATAGTATGTCGAAAAAAAGTGAGAAAATAGTCATAGTATAGCATGTTGAAAAAAGTGATAAAAGAGTCACAGTATAGTATGTCGAAAAAATTGATAAAAGAGTCATACTATAGTATGTCGAAAAAAGTGATAAATTGTCATAGTATAGCATGTCGACAGAGGTATAGTATAGCATGTAGAAAAAAGTGATTAAAAAGTTATAGTATAGTATGTCGAAAAAAGTGATAAAAGAGTAATAGTATAGTATGTCGAGAAAAGTGATAAAAAAGTCATAGTATAGTATGTCGAAAAAAAGTGAGAAAATAGTCATAGAATAGCAGGTTGAAAAAAGTGATAAAAGAGTCATAGTATAGTATGTCGAAAAAAGGGATAAAAGACTCATAGTATAGCATGTCAAAAAAGTGATAATATAGTTATAGTATAGAATGTTGAAAAAAGTGAGAAAATAGTCATAGTATAGCATGTTTAAAAAAGTGATAAAGAGTCATAGTATAGCATGTCGATAAAGTGATAATAAAGTCATAGTATAGTATGTTGAAAAAAGTGAGAAAATAGTCATAGTATAGCATGTCGAAAAAGTGATAATAAAGTCATAGTATAGTATGTCCAACAAAGTGATAAAAGAGTCATAGTATAGTATGTCGAAAAAAGTGATAAGAAAGTCATAGTATAGTTTGTCGAAAAAAAGTGAGAAAATAGTCATAGTATAGAAAGTTGAAAAAAGTGAGAAAATAGTCATAGTATAGCATGTCGAAAAAAGAGTAATAGTATAGCATGTTGAAAAAAGTGATAAAGAGTCATAGTATAGCATGTCGGAAAAGGCATAATATAGTATGTTGAAAAAAGTGATTAAAAAGTAATAGTATAGTATGTCGAAAAAAGTGATAAAAGAGTCATAGTATAGTATGTCGAAAAAAGTGATAAGAAAGTCATAGTATAGTATGTCGAAAAAAAGTGAGAAAATAGTCATAGTATAGTATGTCGAAAAAGTGATAAAAGAGTCATACTATAGTATGTCGAAAAAAGTGATAAAAAATTCAAGTATAGTATGTCGAAAAAAGTGATAAAAGAGTCATACTATAGTATGTCGAAAAAAGTGATAAGAAAGTCATAGTATAGTATGTTGAAAAAAGTGAGAAAATAGTCATAGTATAGCATGTCGAAAAAGTGATAATAAAGTCATAGTATAGTATGTCCAACAAAGTGATAAGAGTCATAGTGTAGTATGTCAAAAAAAGTGATAAAAGAGTCATAGTATAGTATGTTGAAAAAAGTGATAAAAGAGTCATAGTATAGTATGTCAAAAAAAGTGATAAAAAATTCAAGTATAGTATGTCGAAAAAAGTGATAAAAGAGTCATACTATAGTATGTCGAAAAAAGTGATAAAAGAGTCACAGTATAGTATGTCGAAAAAATTGATAAAAGAGTCATACTATAGTATGTCGAAAAAAGTGATAAATTGTCATAGTATAGCATGTCGACAGAGGTATAGTATAGCATGTAGAAAAAAGTGATTAAAAAGTTATAGTATAGTATGTCGAAAAAAGTGATAAAAGAGTAATAGTATAGTATGTCGAGAAAAGTGATAAAAAAGTCATAGTATAGTATGTCGAAAAAAAGTGAGAAAATAGTCATAGAATAGCAGGTTGAAAAAAGTGATAAAAGAGTCATAGTATAATATGTCGAAAAAAGGGATAAAAGACTCATAGTATAGCATGTCAAAAAAGTGATAATATAGTTATAGTATAGAATGTTGAAAAAAGTGAGAAAATAGTCATAGTATAGCATGTTTAAAAAAGTGATAAAGAGTCATAGTATAGCATGTCGATAAAGTGATAATAAAGTCATAGTATAGTATGTTGAAAAAAGTGAGAAAATAGTCATAGTATAGCATGTCGAAAAAGTGATAATAAAGTCATAGTATAGTATGTCCAACAAAGTGATAAAAGAGTCATAGTATAGTATGTCGAAAAAAGTGATAAGAAAGTCATAGTATAGTTTGTCGAAAAAAAGTGAGAAAATAGTCATAGTATAGAAAGTTGAAAAAAGTGAGAAAATAGTCATAGTATAGCATGTCGAAAAAAGAGTAATAGTATAGCATGTTGAAAAAAGTGATAAAGAGTCATAGTATAGCATGTCGGAAAAGGCATAATATAGTATGTTGAAAAAAGTGATTAAAAAGTAATAGTATAGTATGTCGAAAAAAGTGATAAAAGAGTCATAGTATAGTATGTCGAAAAAAGTGATAAGAAAGTCATAGTATAGTATGTCGAAAAAAAGTGAGAAAATAGTCATAGTATAGTATGTCGAAAAAGTGATAAAAGAGTCATAGTATAGTATGTCGAAAAAATTGATAAAAGAGTCATACTATAGTATGTCGAAAAAAGTGATAAATTGTCATAGTATAGCATGTCGACAGAGGTATAGTATAGAATGTAGAAAAAAGTGATTAAAAAGTTATAGTATAGCATGTCGAAAAAAGTGATAAAAGAGTAATAGTATAGTATGTCGAGAAAAGTGATAAAAAAGTCATAGTATAGTATGTCGAAAAAAGAGTAATAGTATAGCATGTTGAAAAAAGTGATAAAGAGTCATAGTATAGCATGTCGGAAAAGGCATAATATAGTATGTTGAAAAAAGTGATTAAAAAGTAATAGTATAGTATGTCGAAAAAAGTGATAAGAAAGTCATAGTATAGTATGCCGAAAAAAAGTGAGAAAATAGTCATAGTATAGCATGTTGAAAAAAGTGATAAAAGAGTCATACTATAGTATGTCGAAAAAAGTGATAAATTGTCATAGTATAGCATGTCGACAGAGGTATAGTATAGCATGTAGAAAAAAGTGATTAAAAAGTTATAGTATAGTATGTCGAAAAAAGTGATAAAAGAGTAATAGTATAGTATGTCGAGAAAAGTGATAAAAAAGTCATAGTATAGTATGTCGAAAAAAGAGTAATAGTATAGCATGTTGAAAAAAGTGATAAAGAGTCATAGTATAGCATGTCGGAAAAGGCATAATATAGTATGTTGAAAAAAGTGATTAAAAAGTAATAATATAGTATGTCGAAAAAAGTGATAAAAGAGTCATAGTATAGTATGTCGAAAAAAGTGATAAGAAAGTCATAGTATAGTATGTCGAAAAAAAGTGAGAAAATAGTCATAGTATAGCATGTTGAAAAAAGTGATAAAAGAGTCATATTATAGTATGTCGAAAAAAGTGATAAAGTCATAGTATAGTATGTCGAAAAAAGTGAGAAAATATTCATAGTATAGCATGTTGAAAAAAGTGATAAAAGAGTCATAGTATAGTATGTCGAAAAAAGGGATAAAAGACTCATAGTATAGCATGTCAAAAAAGTGATAATATAGTTATAGTATAGTATGTTGAAAAAAGTGAGAAAATAGTCATAGTATAGCATGTTGAAAAAAGTGATAAAGAGTCATAGTATAGCATATCGATAAAGTGATAATAAAGTCATAGTATAGTATGTTGAAAAAAGTGAGAAAATAGTCATAGTATAGCATGTCGAAAAAGTGATAATAAAGTCATAGTATAGTATGTCCAACAAAGTGATAAAAGAGTCATAGTATAGTATGTCGAAAAAAGTGATAAAAAATTCATAGTATAGTATGTCGAAAAAAGTGATAAAAGAATCATAGTATAGTATGTTGAAAAAAGTGATAAAAGAGTCATAGTATAGTATGTCGAAAAAAGTGATAAAAAATTCAAGTATAGTATGTCGAAAAAAGTGATAAAAGAGTCATACTATAGTATGTCGAAAAAAGTGATAAAATATTCATAGTATAGTATGTCGAAAAAAGTGATAAAAGAATCATAGTATAGTATGTTGAAAAAAGTGATAAAAGAGTCATAGTATAGTATGTCGAAAAAAGTGATAAAAAATTCAAGTATAGTATGTCGAAAAAAGTGATAAAAGAGTCATAGTATAGTATGTCGAAAAAAGTGATAAGAAAGTCATAGTATAGTATGTCGAAAAAAAGTGAGAAAATAGTCATAGTATAGTATGTCGAAAAAGTGATAAAAGAGTCATACTATAGTATGTCGAAAAAAGTGATAAAAAATTCAAGTATAGTATGTCGAAAAAAGTGATAAAAGAGTCATACTATAGTATGTCGAAAAAAGTGATAAGAAAGTCATAGTATAGTATGTTGAAAAAAGTGAGAAAATAGTCATAGTATAGCATGTCGAAAAAGTGATAATAAAGTCATAGTATAGTATGTCCAACAAAGTGATAAGAGTCATAGTGTAGTATGTCAAAAAAAGTGATAAAGAGTCATAGTATAGTATGTTGAAAAAAGTGATAAAGAGTCATAGTATAGTATGTCAAAAAAGTGATAAAAAATTCAAGTATAGTATGTCGAAAAAAGTGATAAAAGAGTCATACTATAGTATGTCGAAAAAAGTGATAAAAGAGTCACAGTATAGTATGTCGAAAAAATTGATAAAAGAGTCATACTATAGTATGTCGAAAAAAGTGATAAATTGTCATAGTATAGCATGTCGACAGAGGTATAGTATAGCATGTAGAAAAAAGTGATTAAAAAGTTATAGTATAGTATGTCGAAAAAAGTGATAAAAGAGTAATAGTATAGTATGTCGAGAAAAGTGATAAAAAAGTCATAGTATAGTATGTCGAAAAAAAGTGAGAAAATAGTCATAGAATAGCAGGTTGAAAAAAGTGATAAAAGAGTCATAGTATAGTATGTCGAAAAAAGGGATAAAAGACTCATAGTATAGCATGTCAAAAAAGTGATAATATAGTTATAGTATAGAATGTTGAAAAAAGTGAGAAAATAGTCATAGTATAGCATGTTTTAAAAAAGTGATAAGAGTCATAGTATAGCATGTCGATAAAGTGATAATAAAGTCATAGTATAGTATGTTGAAAAAAGTGAGAAAATAGTCATAGTATAGCATGTCGAAAAAGTGATAATAAAGTCATAGTATAGTATGTCCAACAAAGTGATAAAAGAGTCATAGTATAGTATGTCGAAAAAAGTGATAAGAAAGTCATAGTATAGTTTGTCGAAAAAAAGTGAGAAAATAGTCATAGTATAGAAAGTTGAAAAAAGTGAGAAAATAGTCATAGTATAGCATGTCGAAAAAAGAGTAATAGTATAGCATGTTGAAAAAAGTGATAAAGAGTCATAGTATAGCATGTCGGAAAAGGCATAATATAGTATGTTGAAAAAAGTGATTAAAAAGTAATAGTATAGTATGTCGAAAAAAGTGATAAAAGAGTCATAGTATAGTATGTCGAAAAAAGTGATAAGAAAGTCATAGTATAGTATGTCGAAAAAAAGTGAGAAAATAGTCATAGTATAGTATGTCGAAAAAGTGATAAAAGAGTCATAGTATAGTATGTCGAAAAAATTGATAAAAGAGTCATACTATAGTATGTCGAAAAAAGTGATAAATTGTCATAGTATAGCATGTCGACAGAGGTATAGTATAGCATGTAGAAAAAAGTGATTAAAAAGTTATAGTATAGCATGTCGAAAAAAGTGATAAAAGAGTAATAGTATAGTATGTCGAGAAAAGTGATAAAAAAGTCATAGTATAGTATGTCGAAAAAAGAGTAATAGTATAGCATGTCGAGAAAAGTGATAAAAAAGTCATAGTATAGTATGTCGAAAAAAAGTGAGAAAATAGTCATAGAATAGCAGGTTGAAAAAAGTGATAAAAGAGTCATAGTATAGTATGTCGAAAAAAGGGATAAAAGACTCATAGTATAGCATGTCAAAAAAGTGATAATATAGTTATAGTATAGAATGTTGAAAAAAGTGAGAAAATAGTCATAGTATAGCATGTTTAAAAAAGTGATAAAGAGTCATAGTATAGCATGTCGATAAAGTGATAATAAAGTCATAGTATAGTATGTTGAAAAAAGTGAGAAAATAGTCATAGTATAGCATGTCGAAAAAGTGATAATAAAGTCATAGTATAGTATGTCCAACAAAGTGATAAAAGAGTCATAGTATAGTATGTCGAAAAAAGTGATAAGAAAGTCATAGTATAGTTTGTCGAAAAAAAGTGAGAAAATAGTCATAGTATAGAAAGTTGAAAAAAGTGAGAAAATAGTCATAGTATAGCATGTCGAAAAAAGAGTAATAGTATAGCATGTTGAAAAAGTGATAAAGAGTCATAGTATAGCATGTCGGAAAAGGCATAATATAGTATGTTGAAAAAAGTGATAAAAAGTAATAGTATAGTATGTCGAAAAAAGTGATAAAAGAGTCATAGTATAGTATGTCGAAAAAAGTGATAAGAAAGTCATAGTATAGTATGTCGAAAAAAGTGAGAAAATAGTCATAGTATAGTATGTCGAAAAAGTGATAAAAGAGTCATAGTATAGTATGTCGAAAAAATTGATAAAAGAGTCATACTATAGTATGTCGAAAAAAGTGATAAATTGTCATAGTATAGCATGTCGACAGAGGTATAGTATAGCATGTAGAAAAAAGTGATTAAAAAGTTATAGTATAGCATGTCGAAAAAAGTGATAAAAGAGTAATAGTATAGTATGTCGAGAAAAGTGATAAAAAAGTCATAGTATAGTATGTCGAAAAAAGAGTAATAGTATAGCATGTTGAAAAAAGTGATAAAGAGTCATAGTATAGCATGTCGGAAAAGGCATAATATAGTATGTTGAAAAAAGTGATTAAAAAGTAATAGTATAGTATGTCGAAAAAAGTGATAAGAAAGTCATAGTATAGTATGCCGAAAAAAAGTGAGAAAATAGTCATAGTATAGCATGTTGAAAAAAGTGATAAAAGAGTCATACTATAGTATGTCGAAAAAAGTGATAAATTGTCATAGTATAGCATGTCGACAGAGGTATAGTATAGCATGTAGAAAAAGTGATTAAAAGTTATAGTATAGTATGTCGAAAAAAGTGATAAAAGAGTAATAGTATAGTATGTCGAGAAAAGTGATAAAAAAGTCATAGTATAGTATGTCGAAAAAAGAGTAATAGTATAGCATGTTGAAAAAAGTGATAAAGAGTCATAGTATAGCATGTCGGAAAAGGCATAATATAGTATGTTGAAAAAAGTGATTAAAAGTAATAATATAGTATGTCGAAAAAAGTGATAAAAGAGTCATAGTATAGTATGTCGAAAAAAGTGATAAGAAAGTCATAGTATAGTATGTCGAAAAAAAGTGAGAAAATAGTCATAGTATAGCATGTTGAAAAAAGTGATAAAGAGTCATAGTATAGTATGTCGAAAAAAGTGATAAAGTCATAGTATAGTATGTCGAAAAAAAGTCATAGTATAGCATGTTGAAAAAAGTGATAAAAGAGTCATAGTATAGTATGTCGAAAAAAGGGATAAAAGACTCATAGTATAGCATGTCAAAAAAGTGATAATATAGTTATAGTATAGTATGTTGAAAAAAGTGAGAAATAGTCATAGTATAGCATGTTGAAAAAAGTGATAAAGAGTCATAGTATAGCATATCGATAAAGTGATAATAAGTCATAGTATAGTATGTTGAAAAAAGTGAGAAAATAGTCATAGTATAGCATGTCGAAAAAGTGATAATAAAGTCATAGTATAGTATGTCCAACAAAGTGATAAAAGAGTCATAGTATAGTATGTCGAAAAAAGTGATAAAAAATTCATAGTATAGTATGTCGAAAAAAGTGATAAAAGAATCATAGTATAGTATGTTGAAAAAAGTGATAAAAGAGTCATAGTATAGTATGTCGAAAAAAGTGATAAAAAATTCAAGTATAGTATGTCGAAAAAAGTGATAAAAGAGTCATACTATAGTATGTCGAAAAAAGTGATAAAATATTCATAGTATAGCATGTCGACAGAGGTATAGTATAGCATGTTGAAAAAAGTGATAAAAGAGTAATAGTATAGTATGTCGAGAAAAGTGATAAAAAAGTCATAGTATAGTATGTCGAAAAAAGAGTCATAGTATGGCATGTTGAAAAAAGTGATAAAGAGTCATATATAGCATGTCGGAAAATGCATAATATAGTATGTTGAAAAAAGTGATTAAAAAGTAATAGTATAGTATGTCGAAAAAAGTGATAAAAGAGTCATAGTATAGTATGTCGAAAAAAGTGATAAGAAAGTCATAGTATAGTATGTCGAAAAAAAGTGAGAAAATAGTCATAGTATAGTATGTCGAAAAAGTGATAAAAGAGTCATACTATAGTATGTCGAAAAAAGGGATAAAAGATTCATAGTATAGCATGTCAAAAAAGTGATAATATAGTTATAGTATAGCATGTTGAAAAAAGTGAGAAAATAGTCATAGTATAGCATGTCGAAAAGTGATAATAAAGTCATAGTATAGTATGTCCAACAAAGTGATAAAAGAGTCATAGTATAGTATGTCGAAAAAAGTGATAAAAATTCATAGTATAGTTTGTCGAAAAAAGTGATAAAAGAATCATAGTATAGTATGTTGAAAAAGTGATAAAAGAGTCATAGTATAGTATGTCGAAAAAAGTGATAAAAAATTCAAGTATAGTATGTCGAAAAAAAGTGATAAAAGAGTCATAATATAGTATATCGAAAAAGTGATAAAATATCATAGTATAGCATGTCGACAGAGGTATAGTATAGCATGTTGAAAAAAGTGATAAAAGAGTAATAGTATAGTATGTCGAGAAAAGTGATAAAAAAGTCATAGTATAGTATGTCGAAAAAAGAGTCATAGTATAGCATGTTGAAAAAAGTGATAAAGAGTCATAGTATAGCATGTCGGAAATGCATAATATAGTATGTTGAAAAAAGTGATTAAAAAGTAATAGTATAGTATGTCGAAAAAAGTGATAAAAGAGTCATAGTATAGTATGTCGAAAAAAGTGATAAGAAAGTCATAGTATAGTATGTCGAAAAAAAGTGAGAAAATAGTCATAGTATAGCATGTTGAAAAAAGTGATAAAAGAGTCACAGTATAGTATGTCGAAAAAATTGATAAAAGAGTCATACTATAGTATGTCGAAAAAAGTGATAAATTGTCATAGTATAGCATGTCGACAGAGGTATAGTATAGCATGTAGAAAAAAGTGATTAAAAAGTTATAGTATAGTATGTCGAAAAAAGTGATAAAAGAGTAATAGTATAGTATGTCGAGAAAAGTGATAAAAAAGTCATAGTATAGTATGTCGAAAAAAAAGTGAGAAATAGTCATAGATAGCAGGTTGAAAAAAGTGATAAAAGAGTCATAGTATAGTATGTCGAAAAAAGGGATAAAAGACTCATAGTATAGCATGTCAAAAAGTGATAATATAGTTATAGTATAGAATGTTGAAAAAAGTGAGAAAATAGTCATAGTATAGCATGTTTAAAAAAGTGATAAAGAGTCATAGTATAGCATGTCGATAAAGTGATAATAAAGTCATAGTATAGTATGTTGAAAAAAGTGAGAAAATAGTCATAGTATAGCATGTCGAAAAAGTGATATAAGTCATAGTATAGTATGTCCAACAAAGTGATAAAGAGTCATAGTATAGTATGTCGAAAAAAGTGATAAGAAAGTCATAGTATAGTTTGTCGAAAAAAAGTGAGAAAATAGTCATAGTATAGAAAGTTTGAAAAAAGTGAGAAAATAGTCATAGTATAGCATGTCGAAAAAAGAGTAATAGTATAGCATGTTGAAAAAAGTGATAAAGAGTCCTAGTATAGCATGTCGGAAAGGCATAATATAGTATGTTGAAAAAAGTGATTAAAAAGTAATAGTATAGTATGTCGAAAAAGTGATAAAAGAGTCATACTATAGTATGTCGAAACAAAGTGATAAGAAGTCATAGTATAGTATGTTGAAAAAGTGAGAAAATAGTCATAGTATAGCATGTCGAAAAGTGATAATAAAGTCATAGTATAGTATGTCCAACAAAGTGATAAGAGTCATAGTGTATATGTCAAAAAAAGTGATAAAAGAGTCATAGTATAGTATGTTGAAAAAAGTGATAAAAGAGTCATAGTATAGTATGTCAAAAAAGTGATAAAAATTCAGTATAGTATGTCGAAAAAAGTGATAAAAGAGTCATACTATAGTATGTCGAAAAAAGTGATAAAAGAGTCACAGTATAGTATGTCGAAAAAATTGATAAAGAGTCATACTATAGTATGTCGAAAAAAGTGATAAATTGTCATAGTATAGCATGTCGACAGAGGTATAGTATAGCATGTAGAAAAAAGTGATTAAAAGTTATAGTATAGTATGTCGAAAAAAGTGATAAAGAGTAATAGTATAGTATGTCGAGAAAAGTGATAAAAAAGTCATAGTATAGTATGTCGAAAAAGTGAGAAAATAGTCATAGAATAGCAGTTGAAAAAAGTGATAAGAAAGTCATAGTATAGTATGTCAAAAAAGTGAGAAAATAGTCATAGTATAGCATGTCGACAGAGGTATAGTATAGCATGTAGAAAAAGTGATAAAAAGTTATAGTATAGTATGTCGAAAAAGTGATAAAACAGTAATAGTATAGTGGTCGAGAAAAGTGATAAAAAAGTCATAGTATAGTATGTCGAAAAAAGAGTCATAGTATAGCATGTTGAAAAAGTGATAAAAGGTCATAGTATAGCATGTCGGAAAATGCCTAATATAGTATGTTGAAAAAAGTGATTAAAAGTAATAGTATAGTATGTCGAAAAAGTGATAAGAGTCATAGTATAGTATGTCGAAAAAGTGATAAGAAGTCCGAGTATAGTATGTCGAAAAAAAGTGGAAAATAGTCATACTATAGCATGTTGAAAAAGTGATAAAAGAGTCATAGTATAGTATGTCGAAAAAAGTGAAAAATATTCATAATAGAGTATGTCCAACAAAGTGATAAAAGAGTCATAGTATAGCATGTCGGAAAAGGCATAATATAGTATGTTGAAAAAGTGATTAAAAGTCATAGTATAGTATGTCGAAAAAGTGATAATGAAGTCTAGTGTAGTATGTCGAAAAAAGGGATAAAAGAGTCATAGTATAGCATGTCGAAAAAGTGATAATAAAGTCATAGTATAGTATGTCGAAAAAAGTGAGAAACAAAGTCATAGTATAGCATGTCGAAAAAAGTGATAAAGAGTCATAGTATTGGATGTCGAAAAAGTGATAAAATAGTCATAGTATAGTATGTCCAAACAATGTTATAAAAGAGTCATAGTATAGTATGTTGAAAAAGTAATAAAAGAGTCATAGTATAGCATGTCGGAAAGGCATATATAGTAATTGAAAAAGTGATTAAAATAGTCATAGTATAGCATGTCGAAAAAGTGATAATAAAGTCATAGTATAGTATGTCCAACAAAGTGATAAAAGAGTCATAGTATAGTATGTCGAAAAAAGTGATAAAAATTCATAGTATAGTATGTCGAAAAAAGTGATAAAAGAGTCATAGTATAGTATGTTGAAAAAGTGATAAAAGAGTCATAGTATAGTATGTCGAAAAAGGATAAAGAGTCATAGTATAGCATGTCGAAAAAGTGATAATAAAGTCATAGAATAGTATGTCGAAAAAAGTGAGAAACTAGTCACAGTATAGCATTTGAAAAAAGTGATAAAGAGTTATAGTATAGCATGTCGAAAAAGTGATGTAGAGTCATAGTATAGTATGTCGACAGTGATAATGAAGTCATAGTATAGTATGTCGAAAAAAGGATAAAGAGTCATAGCATAGCATGTCGAAAAAGTGATAATAAAGTCATAGTATAGTATGTCGAAAAAGTGAGAAAATAGTCATAGTATAGCATGTTGAAAAAGTGATAAAGAGTCATAGTATAGCATGTCGAAAAAAGTGATAAAAGAGTCATAGTATAGTATGTCGAAAAAGTGATAAAATAGTCATAGAATAGTATGTCCAACAAAGTTATAGAGAGTCATAGTATAGCTTGTCGGAAAAGGCATAATATAGTATGTTGAAAAAAGTGATTAAAAAGTCATAGTATAGTATGTCGAAAAAGTGAAAAAATAGTCATAGTATAGTATGTCCAACAAGTGATGAAGAGTCATAGTATCGCATGTCGGAAAGGCATAATATAGTATGTTGAAAAAGTGTTAAAAGTCATAGTAAAGTATGTCGAAAAAAGTGATACAAGTGTCATAGTCTAGTATGTAGAAAAAGTGAAAAAATAGTCATAGAATAGTATGTCCAACAAAGTGATGAAAGAGTCTTAGTATCGCATGTCGAAAAGGCATAATATAGTATGTTGAAAAAAGTGATTAAAAAGTCATAGTATAGTATGTCGAAAAAGTGATAATGAATCATAGTGTAGTATGTCGAAAAAGGGATAAAGAGTCATAGTATAGCATGTCGAAAAAGTGATAATAAAGTCATAGGATAGCATGTCGAAAAAAGTGATAAAAGAGTCATAGTATTGAATGGCGAAAAAGTGATAAATATGTCATAGTATAGTATGTCCAACAAGTTATAAAGAGTCATAGTATAGTATGTTGAAAAAGTAATAAAAAGTCCTAGTATAGTATGTCGAAAAAAAGAGTCATAGTATAGTATGTCCAACATGTGATAAAAGAGTCATAGTATGAGCATGTCGAGAAAGGCATAATATAGTATTTAAAAGTGATTAAAAAGTAATAGTTATAGTATGTCCGAAAAAAGTGATAAAATATTCATAGTATACGCATGTCGACAGAGGTATAGTATAGCATGTAGAAAAAAGTGATACAAAGTTATAGTATAGTATGTCGACAAAGTGATAAAAGAGTCATAGTATAGTATGTCGAAAAATTGATATAAGGAGTCTACTATAGTATGTCGAAAAAAGTGATAAATTGTCATCGTATAGCATGTCGACAGAGGTATAGTATAGCATGTAGAAAAAAGTGATTAAAAACGTTATAGTATAGTATGTCGAAAAAAAGTGATAAAGAGTAATAGTATAGTATGTCGAGAAAATTGATAAAAAAGTCAGAGTTATAGTATGTCGAAAAAAGAGTCATAGTATAGCAGGTTGAAAAAAGTGATAAAGACTCATAGTATAGCATGTCGGGAAAAGGCATAATAAGTATTTGAAACAAGTGATTAAAATAGTCATAGTATATGCATGTCGAAAAAGTGATAATAAAGTAGTAGTATAGTATGTCCAACAAAGTTGATAAAAGAGTCATAGTATGTATGTCGAAAAAAAGGTGATAAAAAATTCATAGTTAGTATGTCGAAAAAAGTGATAAAAGAGTCTAGAGTAGTAATGTCGAAAAAAGAGTCATAGTATAGCATGTTGAAAAAATGATAAGACTCATAGTATAGCATGTCGGAAAAACAGGCATAATATAGTAATTGAAAAAAGTGATTAAAACTAGTCATAGTATAGCATGTCGCAAAAGTGATAATAAAGTCATAGTATAGTATGTCCACCAAGTGATAAGAGTTCTAGTAATAGTATTGTCGAAAAAAGTGATAAAAATTCATAGTAAGTATGTCGAAAAAAGTGATAAAAGAGTCATAGTATAGTATGTTGAAAAAAGTGATAAAGAGTCATAGTATAGGCATGTCGAAAAAAGTGATAAAAGAGTCATAGTATGAGCGAAAAAAGTGATAAAATAGTCATAGAATAGTATGTCCAACCCAAAGTTATAGAAGAGTCATAGTATCGCTCGTCGGAGAAAAGGCATATATATAGGATGTTGAAAAAAGTGATTACAAAAAAGTCATAGTATAGTATGGCGAAAAGTGAAAAAATAGTCATAGTATAGTATGTCCACCAAGTGATGAAGAGTCATAGTATAGCATGTCGGACAAGGGCATAATATAGTATGTGAAACACGTGATGTAAAAAGTCATAGTAAAGTATGTCGAAAAAAGTGATAAAGTGCCATAGTATAGTAGGTCGAAAAAGTGAAAAAATAGTCATTAGATCGTATGTCCACCAAAGTGATATGAACAGCGTCATAGTATAGCAGGGCGGAGGAAACAGACGACAAGGCTTAATATAGTAGTTGAAAAAAGTGATATAGAAAAAGCATAGTATTAGTGATGTCGACAAAAGTGATAATGAAGTCATAGTGTAGTATGGCGACAAAAGGTGGATTAAAGAGTCATAGTTATAGCAGTGCTCGAAAAGTGATAATAAAAGTCATAGTGCTTAGTATGTCAACACAAAGGTATAAAAGACCGTCTAGTATAGTATGTTGAAAAAAGTTATAAAAGTCATAGTACTAGTATGTCGCAACAAAAGAGTCATAGTAGAGTATGTACAACAATGTGATTAAAAGAGGTCATAGTATATAGCATGTCGGGAAAACAGAGCATATATAGTATTTAAAAACGTGATTAAAAAGTAATAGTCTAGTATGTCGAAAAAAGTGATAAAATAGTCAGAGTATAGCATGTCGACAGCGGCTATAGTCTAGCAGGTAGAAAAAGGGATTAAAAAAGTATTAGTATAGTTGTCAGAAAAAAGTGATAAAAGAGTACTAGTCTGTATGTCTGAGGACAACGTGATAAAAACGTCATAGTATAGTATGTCGAAAAAGAGTCATAGTATTAGGCATGTTGAAAAAGTGATATAAGACTCATAGTTAGCATGGCGGAAAAGGCATATATAGTAATGTGAAAAAAGTGATATAAAACTAGCATAGTATAGCATGTCGACGAAAAAGTGATAATAAGTCATAGTATAGTATGTCCACCAAAGTGCTAAAGAGTCATGTAGTATGTATAGTATGTCGAGTGATAATAAAATTCATAGGATAGTATGGCGAAAAAGGGATTAAAAGAGTCATCGCGATAGTAGGTTGGTAGTGAGAAAAGAGTCATACCGTCAGTATCGTCGTCGACGGATAAAAGAGTCATAGGATAGCATGTCGAAAAGTGATAATAAAGTCATAGATAGTATTAGTATGTCGAAAAAAGTGAGACATAGTCACAGTATAGCATGTGAAAAAGTGCTAAAGAGTTATTCTAGGATCGCATGTACGAAAAAAGTGATGGAAGAGTCATAGATAGTAGGTCGCAAAAGTGGATAATGAAGTCTTAGTATAGTATGTCGAAAAAAGGGATAAAAGAGTCATAGCATCGCATGTCGAAAAGTGATAATATAAGTCATAGTATAGTATGTCGAGGTGAGAAAATTAGTCATAGTATAGCATGTTGAAAAGTGCTAAGTGTCATCGTATAGCACTGTCGAAAAACAGTGATTATAAAAGAGTCTGTGTATAGTATGTCGAAAAAGTGATAAACTGAGGCTTAGAAGAGTATGTCCAACAAATGTATTAAATAGAGTTCAGAGTCTAGCTTGTCGGAACAAAGCCTAATCTAGTATGTGAAAAAAGTGATTAAAAGTCATAGTATAGTATGTCGAAACAGTGAAAAAATATAGTCATAGTCTAGTATGTCCACCAACCGTGATGAAAGAGTCATAGTATAGCATGTCGGAAAAAGGCCCATAACTATAGTATGTTGAAAAAGAAATGATGATTAAAAGTCATAGTCAAGTAGTCGAAACAAGTGCTAAAAGTGTCTATGTCTAGTATGTAGAAAAAGGTGGAAAATAGTCATAGAATAGTATGTCCAACAAAGGATGAAAGAGTCATAGTATAGCATGCGGATAAAGGCCTCACAATATAGTATGTTGACAATAAGTGATAAACAGTCATCAGTATAGTATGTCGCCCAAGGGAGAATGACGTCCTTAGTGGTTAGTAGTCGGAAAAAAGGGATAAAAAGAGTTCATAGTATAGCATGTCGTAACAAGTGTAATAAAGTCATAGTAGTGCTCGTATGTCGAAAAAAGTGAGGGAAAACAAGTCATAGTATAGCATGGCGAAAAAAGTGATAAGAATCATAGTAGATGCGCGAAAAAGTGAAATAAACATAGTCATAGTATAGTATGTCCACAAGTTCTAAAAGAGGCATAGTATAGGATGTCCAACAAGTGTGATAAAGCGTCATCGTATTAGCAGTGCGGAAAGGCATAATATAGTATTTTAAAAATAGTGATTATAAAAGGATAGTATCGTATGTCGAGTGATAAAATAATCATAGTATAGCATGTCGACCAGAGGTATAGTATAGCTATGATGTAGAAAAACTGGATTAAAAAGTTATAAGTATAGTATGTCCAAAAAAGGATAAAAAAGTCCTAGTATCGTATGTCGAAAAAATGATAAAGGTGTCATATAAGTATGTCAAAAAAGTGATAAATGTATAGTAAGCTGTCGACAAGCAGAGTATACTATAGCATGTAGAAAAAAGGATTAAAAAGTTATGTATAGTATGTCGACAAAAGTGATAAAGAGTAATAATATAGTATGTCGAGAAAAGTGATAAAACGTAATAGTATAGTTGTCGAAAAAAAAGAGTCATAGTATGCATGTGCAAAAAGTGATAAAGAATCATAGATATAGAATGTCGGTAAAGCATATATAGTTTGAAAAAAGGATTAAAACGTAAGTCGTCGAAAAAAGTGATAAAAAGTCATAGTATATCGAAAAAGTGATAAAACCATATAAGTATTCCAAAAAAAATATAAAAGAGTCATAGTATAGATGTGAAAAAAGTAATAAAAAGCACAGTATAGTATGTCGAAAAAAAGAGTCATAGTATAGTATGCCAACAAGTGATAAAAGATAATAGTATAGCATGTCGGAAAAGGAATAATATAGTAATGTAAAAAAGTTATAAAAAGTAATAGTATAGTATGTCGAAAAAAGTGATAAAAAATCATAGTATAGAATGTCGACAGAGTTATAGATCGCATTGAAAAAGTGATAACAATAGAATAGTAATATGTCGAGAAAATGAAAAAAGTCATAAGTATAGTATTTCGAAAAAAGATTAATATAATGGCATGTGAAAAACATTGATAAAGAGTCATAAATAATCATGTCGCGAAAAAATGCATATAAGTATGTTGAAAAAAAGTATTAAAAAGTAATAGTAATAGTAGTCGAAAAAAAGATGATAAAAGAGTCTAGTATGTATGTCGAAAAAAGGATAAAAAGTCATAGTAAGTATTTCGAAAAAAAAAGTGATAAAAAATCATAGTACTAGTCCGCGAAAAAAAGTGATAAAAATAGTCATAGTATAGATGTTTGCAAGAAAGGATAAAAGAGCAAATATAGTATGTCGAAAAAAGGGATAAAAAAAGATTCATAGTATATCAGTCAAACAAGTGATATATAGTTATAGTATCAGAAGTTGAAAAAAGTGAGAAAATAGTCATAGTATAGCATGTCTAAAAAACTTGTAATAAAGTATAGTATAGTTGTCCAACAAAGTGATAAAAGAGTCATAGTATAGTATGTCGAAAAAAAGTGATAAAAAATTCTAGTATCAGTTGTCGAAAAAAACAAAGTGATAAAAAGAATCATAGTATATGTTGAAAAAAGTGATAAAAGAATACGTATAGTATGGTCAAAAAAGTGAAAAAAAAATTCATAGTATAGTATGTCCAAAAAAAGTGAAAAAGAGTCATAGATAGAATGTCGAAAAAAGAGAAAAAATAGTAGTATTCAAAAATTGATATAAAACGTCATAGATAGTATGTCGAAAACAAAAGTCATAGTATAGTATGTCAAAAAAAAAGTCTAAAAAAATAATAGTATAGCATGCGAAAAAGTTCAATAAACAGTATAGTATGAGAAAAAAGAGGAAAAAAAGTCATAGTAAGCATGTCGAAAAAAGTGCAATCTAAAAAGTCCTAGTATGGATGTCGAAAAAGTGGAAAATAAAAGTCATAGAATAGTATGTCAAAAAAAAGATGAACAAGTCATAGTTAGACCAAGTCTGAAAAGTCATAATATAGTATGTAAAAAAAGTGGAAAAAAAGTCATAGTATAGCATGTCGAAAAAAAGTGAAAAAAAGTCATAGTATAGTATGTCGAAAAAAGGGAAAAGAATCAGTACTTAGCATGTCGAAAAAAGTGAAAATAAAGTTCATAGTATAGATCTCGAAAAAAAAAAAGTGAAAAAAAGTCATAGTAGAGATGTTTTTTTTTAGTCGAAAAACAGGGATTAAAAGAATCCATAGTATGAATGGCGAAAAAAAATGTGATTAAAAATAGTCATAGTTTTTGGGTTTTTTTTTTTTTGTTTTTTTTTTTTTTTTTTTTTTTTCTAGTAGTTCCAACCAAAAGTTATAAAGAGTCAATAGTATGTATGTCCAAACAAGGGTGAATAAACAGAGTAATAGTATAGCAGTAGGAAAAGGCATAATATAGCTAATTTTTAAAAAAGGATAAAAAGTAATAGTATGTAGGTCGAAAAAAAAAGGGGATAAAAATTCATAGCTATAGCATTGTAGACAGAGGTATAGTATAGCTGTAGAAACAAGTGGATTAAAAAGTTTAGTATGTAGTCGAAAAAAGTGATTAATAAGAGTTATAGTTATAGTAGTCAGAAAAAATTGATAAAAGGGTCTCTATAGTAGTCGAAAAAAAAGTGGATAAATTGTATAGTAGTGCATGTCTACAGAGGTAGAGTATAGCATGTAGAAAAACGTGGATTAAAAAGTTAATAGTATAGTATGTCGAAAAAAGGGATAAAATGATAAAAGGCGTAAGAGTATGTAGTCGAGAAAAAGTGTAAAAAAAGTCAAGGAGAGTATGCGACAAAAAGGTCATCAGTATAGATATGTTGAAAAAAGTGATAAAGACTCATAGTTATAGAGGTCGGAAAAGGCATAAATATGCGTAATTTGAAAACTAAGTGATATTAAAAATAGTCATAGTATAGCACGTCGAAAAAAAGGGATAAAAGAGCATAGTATTTGAATGGCGAAAAAAGTGATAATACAAAAAAAAATGTTTAGGGGGTCTAGTATAGTATGTCTTCCAATCCAAAGTTATAAAAGAGGCATAGTATAGTAGTTGAAAAAAGTAATTTTAAAAAGCATATGTATAGTCTGTCGAAAAAAAAGATGTTACGTATAGTATGTCCAACAATGGGATAAAAGTCATAGTATAGGAATTGTCGGAAAAAGGCATCATATAGTAATTTTAAAAAATTATTAAAGGAATAGTTATAGTATGTCGATAAAAAGTGATAAATATTCCATAGTATAGCATTGTAGACGAGGTATAGTATAGCATGTTGAAAAAAGTGATAAAAGAGTAATAGTATAGTATGTCGAGGAAAAGTGAGAAAAAAGTCTAGTTATAGTATGTCGGAAAAAGGAGTCAGTATGGCAGGTTGAAAAAAGTCGATTGATAAAGAGTATAATATAGCATGTCGGAAAAAAATGCAATCATATAGTATGTTGAAAAAAAAAAGTGATTTCAAAAGGAATAGGAATCGTATCGTATGGCGAATAAAAGTGAATAATAAGGTCATAGTATAGTTAGGTCGAAAACAATAAAAGTGATAAGAAAGAATAGGATAGTATGCAGAAAAAAAAAGGTAAAAGAGTCATAGTATCGTATGTCGAAAAAAAGGAGAAATAGTAATAGTATAGCATGTGAAGAAAAGGGATAAAGACGTCAGAGTATAGTATGTCGAAAAAAAAGGGATAAAAAGATGCATTCGTACTCGCCGGTCAAAAAATAGTGATAAAAATATAGTATAGATAGCAGTTGAAAAAGTGAGAAATAGTCATAGTATAGCCACTTGTCGAACAACAGTGGAAATAAAGACAAGTATAGTTATGGCCAACAACGTGATAAAAGAGTCATAGTAGTATGTCGAAAAAAAAGTGATAAAAACATTCATAGTATAGTGTCGAAATAAAAGTGATACAAGAATCTAGTTATAGGATGTTGAAAAAAAGTGATTAAAAGAGTCTAGTAGTATGTCGAAAAAAGTGATTAAAAACTTCAAGTCTAGTATGTTCGAAAAAAAGTGATAAAAGATTGTCATTAATATAGTATACGAAAAACAGTGAGAAAAATTCAGGTGCTATAGCATGTCGACAGAGTATAGGATAGCATGTAGAAAAAAAGTGCTAAAAAGAGTTAATTTAGTATAGTAGGTCGAGAAAAGTATAAAAAGTCAAGTATAGTATGTCGAAAAAGCGTCATAGTATTATAGCAGGTTGAAAAAATAGTGATAAAGAGTCATAGTATAGCATGTCGGAAAGTGCTAATAATAGTTGTTGAAAAGTGATTAAAAAGAATAGTATAGTATGGCGAAAAATGATAAAGAGTCATAGTATAGTATGCTCGAAAAAGTGATAAGGAAAGTCATAGTTAGTAGGGTCGAAAAAAAGTGAGAAAATAGTAGAGTCAGAATGTTGAAAAAAGTGATAAAAGATGTCACCAGTTATAGTATGTCTGAAAAAAATTGATAAAAGAGTCATATAAGTATGTCGACAAAAAGTGATAAATGTCAGTATAGGGCAGGTGACAGAGGTTATAGTATGCATTGAAGAAAAAAGTGATAAAAGTTACTAGTACTAGTATTACGAAAAAACAGGAGACAGGGTAATGTAGAGTATGTCGGAGAAAAGTGAATAAAAAGTATTAGTATAGTATGTCGAAAAAAGGTGAGAAAGAATAGTCATCGAATAGCAGGTTTGAAAAAAAGTGATTTAAAAGGTCATAGTATAGTTGTCGAAAAACAAAAAGGATATAAAAGAACATAGTACTAGCATGTCAAAAAAGTGATAATATAGTTATAGTTAGGAATGTTGAAAAAAGTGAGAAAATTAGTCATAGTTATAGCATTTACAAAAGTGAGAAGAGCATAGTATGACATTGTCAGAGAAGTGATAAATAAAGACTATAGTATCGTAGGTTGAAAAAAAAGTGAGAAAAATGTCATAGTATAGCATGTCGAAAAAAAATAAGTGATGAATAAAGTCATCGTATAGTATGCCAACAAAGTGATTACAAAGAGTCATAGTATAGGATGTCGAAAAAAGTGCTAAGCAAGTCATAGTATAGTTTGTCGAAAAAAAGTGAGAGGAAAATAGTCATAGAGAGAAGTGAAAAAAAGTGAGGAAAAGAAGATAGTAATAAGTTATTAGATTGCGAAAAAAAGAGTACTAGTGAAGCATGTTGAAAAAAGTGATAAAGAGTCATAGTTAGCCTGTCGGAAACAAAGGTCAATAATATAGTAGTTGAAAAAGCGATTAAAAAGCATCAGTCTAGTATGTCGAAAAAAAAGTGATAAAAGAGTCATAGTTATAGTATGTCGAAAAAAGTGTACAGAAAGGCATAGTATAGTAGGTCGAAAAAAGTGAGAAAAATATGGCATAGTTATAGGATGTCGAAAAAGGGATGAAGACGTCATACTATAGTATGTCGAACAAAAAAAAAGTGATAAAAAATTCAAGTATAGGATGTCGAAAAAAAAGGATAAAGAGTCATACTATAGTATGTCGAAAAAATAGTGAAAAGAAAGTCATAGTATAGTATGTGAAAAAAAGTGAGATATAGTCATAGTTCATAGCATGTCGAAAAAAGAGATAAAAAGTCATAGGTATAGTCATGTCCAACAAAGTTGAGAGAGTCATAGGAGTATGTCAAAAAAAAGTGATTAAAAAAGAGTCATAGGATAGTATGTTTGAAAAAAAGTGATCAAAGAGTCATAGTATGATGGTCAAAAAAAGTGATAAAAAACTTCAAGTATAGTATTGTCGAAAAAAGTGACTAAAGAGTCATAATAGAGTATGGCGAAAAAATAAAGGATAAAAAGCGGAACAGTTATCCGTTATGTCGAAAAATTGATAAAAAGACGGTCATACATCGTATGTCGAAAAATGTGATAAATTGTCATAGTGATAGCATTCGAAAGAGGTATAGTATAGCATGTAGAAAAAAGTAGATTAAAAAAGTTAAGTCTAGTATGTCGGAAAAAAAAGTGAATAAAAGATAAAGTAGAGTATGTACGCAGAAAAAGTGATAAAAACGTAATAGGCATAGTATGTCGAAAAAAAAGTGAGAAAAATAGTAATAGATAGAAGGATTGAAAAACAGTGATTACGCAAAGTCATAGTATAGTATGTCAAAATAAGGTGAGAAATAGTCATAGGTATCAGATGTCGACAGAGGTATAGTATAGACTGTAGAAAAAAGTGATAAAAAAGTTTATATGATAGGATGTCGGAAAAAGTGATATAAAAACAGAATCGTATAGTGTGCGAGGAATAAGTGATTAAGAAAAGGGCATAGTAAGGAAGTAGAAACAAGATCATGTATAGCATGTTGAAAAAAAGCGATAAATGTCATGTACAGCATGTCGGAAAATGCATATGATAGTATGTTGAAAAAAGGATTAAAAAGTAATAGTATAGTTAGTCGCAAAAAAGTGATAAGAAAGTCATAGTATAGGTATGGCGAAAAAAAAGTTGAGACCATAGTACATACTATAGGCAGGTTGAAAAAAAGTGTAAAAGAGTCATAGTATAGTAGTCGAAAAAAGTGAAAAAATATTTCATACATATTAGTATGTAAACCAAAGTGATCAAAGAGGCATGTATCGAATGCATGACACGGAAAATGGCATAAAATAGTATGTTGAAAAAAGCTGATTAAAAGCATTAGGATAGTATGTAATTATCGAAAACGGATAATGAATGTCATGGTAGTATGTCGAATACAAGTGAGAAAAAAGTATAGTATGCATGTCGAAAAAAAAGTGATAACGACGCATAGGATTGAATGGGCGAAAAGGACAAAAGTGATAAATAGTCATAGTTGTGTCCAACAACGATACAAGAGTCATAGCTATAGATGTCAACAAATGTGATAAAAGAGTCATA
>NW_023396342.1:0-1155 GCF_008315115.2 Sander lucioperca
AGTTTGTATGATAGGCCAGAAACGATACTAGCTATACCCTTTAATATTATATGATATGACTTTTTTTATCTGAAAATGTCAACATTTTTTATAGTTTAGTTTGGTCTGAAATGTCATGTTTCATGTTGTGCGTGGACCCCAGGAAGAGTAGCTGATGTTCTGCCTCAGACATTGGGGAATACAGTTCAATCAAATCATGTTATCAATGTGCACATATAGCCAGAAAAGAAATGCAGTACCGGGGGTAGCCAGGAGGGGCTGATGTGTTTCGGGGTTAGACTTTGGGCTGGAGTTAAGTTTCAGGGCTGTGTCAGGAGGGATAGGATGTTTATGCTCTGGAAGAACTCATTGGCATACTGTGCTCTGATGGGTTGGAAGCAAGGCAAGGATTTATAAATACAGCTCTGTGCCTTGCAGCATTAATGGAGGACTGCTGTCTTTCACGTTCATTCTCAGCATTGACAAGGTAATCTTGCTAGATTTTCTGTTTAAAAAATATCTTGAAATACAGTAAATGTTCTTTAGAGCTAATGAGAATCACAGCAGTTTCTGAGATGCATCCTTATCTTCCCCAGAATTACACAGTTTACATTTAGGGCGTTTCTAAGGATGTTGTCTTCACACTTTTAAAATGACACAGAGGATCTATTGAAAGTACATTTTAAGTTCACAAAATAACCTGCTAACAGGAGAAAAAAACAAAAAAAACAGACACTGGCTTGATTTCATTTGCAAGACAGGCTTATTGTTTATTGTTATGTGTAGGCAGACAAAACTCACAGCTATAACCATGACACATACGATACTACATACATCAGTTACACGGCTGTCTGATCTTTCGTCTGTCTGTCACAGGCAAATGCAGTACCGGGGGTAGCCAGGGGGGGTGTGGGGCTCATGTGTTTCGGGTTAGTTTTTGGGGCTGGAGTTAAGTTTCAGGGCTGTGTCAGGAGGGATAAGGATGTTTATGATGAGGAATCTCTCTGGAGAAACTCATTAGCATATTGTGCTCTGATGGTTGTAATACAGGTGTCAGTCGTGGCTTCCTGCTTGCACTGGGGAAATTGAGCTCACTCTCAGCATTGCAAGGTAAACGGATTTTGATTTTAAATATCAAATTAAAAGATATGCAGCTGCCACAAGACCAAAAAACAA
>NW_023396343.1:0-1153 GCF_008315115.2 Sander lucioperca
CTGAGATCCCAGTCTCCCTTGTGGTCGCTCCAAAGTCCAGACTTGAATCTAAAGGTGACCTTTGACCTCAGGACCCCTCCACTTGGAACGACCTTCCTAAAGGCTGTTGATGATTCTGCATCAACTACACGCCAGTCGCTACGCGTCGCTCCTACGGAGTTGAGACCCTTTGGAGTTCTACGTCGGGGTTGCTTTGCATCGTGGTGCATTTCACCGCACATAATGCTAGTGGCGCCTGTGTCTGTGTCGCTCACCACCGAAATGGTACTCAGAATGGCAAACCCCATAGACTGTCATGCTAAAATATTAATCTTATTTGTTTGGCCTTTTCTTGTTTAGATTTTGTAAAAAGTATTGAGAAATAGACCCAGTATAATCCATTGACCTAGTTACTGTAACCAGAAAATAATTTTGAGTCTATTTGCAAACCTTATGTCAGTGAACTAGCATGTTGCTACTCCCCACAGTAGGCTGCTGGAAACACTGACTATCAACACAGAGGACCAGTTGACCAATCACAGTCCTTGCGGTCTGCGTCACCTCGATGCAAAGTTACACATTTTTGGAGGTGCACGTCGCGCTACAGCGAAGGTCTCGAAGGGATGATCGCAGCGACGCAGAGGGGTCTGCGAGGGTACGCCGTCGATTTGATGCAGAAGCATAAATCAGCCTTAAGGAGACAAAGCTCACAGAATCATAATCAGTAAAGTCTTTTAAATCCCTTCTTAAAACACAAACTTCATAGACTAACTTTAATGTGATGTTCTCTCCATTTTATATATATATTTTAATATTGCTCTTTGTTTTAATAATTGATTTCATTGCTATAACCTTTTTGTTTGTATTTCTTGTCTTTGTCCAATCCTTCTTATTATTATTATTATTATTATATATAAGACATTTTGACATGTTATTAGTGTGAATAATAAATGTCTGAATTCCATTTATCTGCTTCAGTTTCAGGGTCCTGTATTGTTCCTGTTGGCTGTCTCACCATCATGGTTTACGGGAACACTTGAACACAACAGAGCCATCCTTCATGTTACACTTGTGCTTTTGCCTTCTATGACAATGAAGTCAAAATGTCTGCAGTGAAAAAGCCTGTTGTCAGACAGCAGCCTATCTGTCTGCTGCAGGGGCTGATGGGAATGTG
>NW_023396344.1:0-1132 GCF_008315115.2 Sander lucioperca
TGCACATACTAGCCAGAAAAGAAATGCCGTACCGGGGGTAGCAGGGCATGGGGCTAGTTACGCTGATGGGTCGGGAGGACTGTTGAGACTTTGGGGCTGGAGCTTACGTTCAGGGCTGTGTCAGGACCGGCCTCCGGGTGATAGGGACGTTGATGCTCTGGACGAAACTCATGGGCATGACACTGTCTGCTCGATGGCATGTTGGAAGCTATAGGCGCAAGATTTATAGATTACTACAGCTCTGCGGTGTGTGCAGAGTTAACTGGGAAGACTGCTGTCTTCACGTTCATTACACTCTAGCACGTCAAATTGACAGGTAATACTGCTAGATTTTTCTGATATTAAAGACGATCTGAAACATACAGTAAAACGTCTCTTCCGTTAGCAGCTAATGAGAAGTCACAGCAGTATTTCATGAGAGCGCATCCTTATTCTTCCCCAGCATACACAGTATACACTCTAGGGCGTTCTAAGGCATGTTTGTCTCACACTCTTTAAAATGACATCAGCGCATCTATGAAAGCTACATTTAAGTCAGCAAAATAACACTGATAACAGAGCGAGAAAACAAAACAAAAAGAACAGACCCTGGCTTGATTCATGTGCAAGACAGGCTCTTTGTTATTGTTATGTGTAGGCAGACAAAACTCACAGCTGATAACACATCGAGAAAACATAGCGATCTAACAATACAGTCAGGTTAGACACGGCTGTCTGATCTTCGTCTGTCGTCACAGGCAAATGCAGTACCGTGGGTAGCCACGGGGCATGGCTGCCGCCCTCAGTGTGTTTCCAGGGGTCGTATTTTGGGGTACTAGGAGTTAAGTTGTTCGAGGGTGCTGCCATTGGACCCTCAGGGCAGAAGGGATAGATTGGGATCGAATATGAGAGAATCTCTCTGAAGAAACTCATTAGCATAATTGTGCTAGATTGTTGCTAATAACATTGGTGTCATGTACGTGGCGTCTGCTTGCATATGGGGAAAAGCTGAGCTCACTCTCAGCATTGCAAACTGGTAAACGGATTTTGGAGTTTATCATATCTCAAATTAAAAGATATGCAGCGGCAACAAGACCAAAAAGACAAACAAACAATACTTTAAATTTAATTCCATTTTTCTTGTGGAAAATAA
>NW_023396345.1:0-1131 GCF_008315115.2 Sander lucioperca
GCATTTTCCGCAGGAAATGCATTTTCTAGTCTAGTGTTCATATTACTGTCTGTAGTATTCAAGTCAACTGTCTGTGAAAGGGTTGTCATGGTAACGTATGAGCAGTGAAAACACCCTTTGAAGTCTGTGATGAGATCTCTTTGATCTTTAATCAGGTTAACGACCGTGTCACCTGCTGAAACTATCAGCTGGCCACACTGGAGCTATTCAAAGACACAGAGCAAGCTCTCAAATAAAGCCTCAGACTGCTAAAACGATAAGGGCTACCGGTGAAATGATGTAATCGTGAGCACCACAAGACCTTTGTGAACGTATTCATGTAAAATTTATGTAGATAAACTTAAAAATGTGGGCATATCAGCGATTTAAAAAAGTGGTTCGCTCTGCGTTTCGCTGGGAAATGTGGAGGACATTTACCATGGCCGTGAATGGAGGCAGATGTGGAACTCTTGTCATTTGGAAGCTCATCAAGCCAAAAGTATAAGGCAAAACTGAGCACATTTCCTGAAACTAGACAAAAATACCTACGTTTTGAAGTATAAATTGTGTATGACAAGTAGATATGTGGGCGTGAGAGCAATTATAGAGAGGGGAAGAAGATTTTATTCCTAAGCTGCTGCACTCTAACGATGACATCATCCACTCTAGGACACGCAATACACATCACTAGAAACGCAGAAAAATCCTGAAATGATCACTAAACTTAAACAGCTTTTTCACAAAAACTGTAAAGATATCAAACTGAAAAGCCATAGCCTAATACCTGAATATTTTGTGAACATTTTAAAGTTTGTTTGGCTTCTGTAGGTGAAAGTATGAAGGAGCTGAAAATTTTGGGAGCGGAAGAAGATTTGAAGGATTTGAAGCATGCTCTCATTCACTTCAATGTTAAAAAAAAGTCATAAAAAGCTTAATATTTAAAAAAGTATAAATAGCAGAAAAAAAGTTGAAGAAGTCCCATCATTAGCTGAAAGAGCTGAACATTTAAAAGTTGAATGGTTTAATAGCTGAATGTATGCAGAAGTTACAGAGAGCCAAAAAACGTACGGAATAAGAAGATTAAGATATAAGAAGAATAAATAAAGAACAGAATAACATAGTTGGAATGCTGTTGAACAGCATTCCCACTAA
>NW_023396346.1:0-1124 GCF_008315115.2 Sander lucioperca
TCTCTCTAGTACTCTCTACTGTTGTCTCTCTACATACTACTCTCTACTGTTGTCTCTCTATCATAGTACTCTCTACTGTTGTCTCTCTACATATACTCTCTACTGTTGTTCTCTACATAGTACTCTCTACTGTGTCTCTCTTCATACTACTCTCTACTGTGTCTCTCTACATACTACTCTCTACTGTTGTCTCTCTACATATACTCTCTACTGTTGTCTCTCTCATATACTCTCTACTGTTGTCTCTCTACATATACTCTCTACTGTTGTCTCTCTCATACTACTCTCTACTGTGTCTCTCTAATACTACTCTCTACTGTTGTCTCTCTACATACTACTCTCTACTGTTGTCTCTCTACATACTACTCTCTACTGTTGTCTCTCTTCATAGTACTCTCTACTGTTGTCTCTCTACATAGTACTCTCTACTGTTGTCTCTCTTCATACTACTCTCTACTGTTGTCTCTCTCATAGTACTCTCTACTGTTGTCTCTCTACATACTACTCTCTACTGTTGTCTCTCTACATACTACTCTCTACTGTTGTCTCTTACATATATTCTCTACTGTTGTCTCTCTTCATAGTACTCTCTACTGTTGTCTCTCTACATACTACTCTCTACTGTTGTCTCTCTTCATACTACTCTCTACTGTTGTCTCTCTACATACTACTCTCTACTGTTGTCTCTCTTCATAGTACTCTCTACTGTTGTCTCTCTACATACTACTCTCTACTGTTGTCTCTCTACATACTACTCTCTACTGTTGTCTCTCTTCATAGTACTCTCTACTGTTGTCTCTCTACATACTACTCTCTACTGTTGTCAGTCTTCATAGTACTCTCTACTGTTGTCTCTCTACATACTACTCTCTACTGTTGTCTCTCTACATACTACTCTCTACTGTTGTCTCTCTTCATAGTACTCTCTACTGTTGTCTCTCTACATACTACTCTCTACTGTTGTCTCTCTACATAGTACTCTCTACTGTTGTCTCTCTACTGTTGTCTCTCTTCATACTACTCTCTACTGTTGTCTCTCTACATAGTACTCTCTACTGTTGTCTCTCTACATACTACTCTCTACTGTTGTCTCTCTTCATAGTACTCTCTACTGTTGTCTCTCT
>NW_023396347.1:0-1123 GCF_008315115.2 Sander lucioperca
CTAGAGCTGGGGGTAAACGATTATTTATTAAACAATTAATCGGGCGATTATTTTATCGATTAGTCGACTAATCTAACGACTAATTGGACGATTAATATAACGATTATTTTTCTGTTGCTCGATTAATAAAAACCATAATGTATCTCAAATATATACCAAAAAATTCTTAATAATATATTTTATTAAACAATTTTGCACAGCAAAAAATCTTCTGCTTTACACAAAATAAAATAATTATTTTACTGTTATACAAAATGAAAGGCCAGCCTGTTTACTCTTTTACAGTACCAACATAACTCTCTTGTTCAAAAAAATCAAGTTGTAGTGCAAAAAAGAAAAACACTGTGCAGTGAACAGTACAGACATTCCTTGGATTGTTTAACACAACATAACAGTCCCAACATAAAACCTGATGCATAATCAAACTCACTCTCTTAACTGCTATTCTGTAGGTTTACATGCTAATGCAGCTGTGCACTTTGGTGGTGCTAGGCTAACCAACGCATCTTAGCTCTCTGTGCAGTTTGTTCGTGCTAGGTTAGTAGCTAACGTTCACGTTAGCTAACGTTAGCTACTATAGATAGCTGTGTTCTGCAGCCGTAAGCTAGCTACCATTCAAGCCAACATTAGATGATAACTAACGTTAGCTAAACACAGCTGTCTAGGCGCCAGTACTAACTAAGGCGTACTAACCTAGCACGAACAAACTGCACGGAGAGCTAAGATAGTTAGCTAGCACCACCTAAGTGCGCAGGCTACACAACACACTACACAAACATGAAATTAATTTAGCTAACGTTAGTACTTGGGACTATGTTTTAAGTATTCCCATACCCTCGATGATTAAGGGCGAGCTGTTTTTTTAGGACTTTTTCTTTTCATGGGGCTTTTTGCAGGACTTTGTTGGGAATTCTGAGGAGGTTGCTGTTTCCTGCAATGTTTTGGTCTCCCACATGTGTGTGTGGCGAAGCGTCGACGCAAAAATACGACGTCGACGTAATTTTGACGTCGATGCGTCGACGTCATCGACGCGTCGCTGCAGGCCTACCTATAACTCTGTAATATTAAACATGTAGCATAGCCTGTTATCAGACAGTTAACTCTGTAATATTAAACATGTAGC
>NW_023396348.1:0-1121 GCF_008315115.2 Sander lucioperca
GTCTTAACCTCTCCTCAGGGCGGCTGCTGTTGACGTCCAAACTGTGGGACTGGTGGAGGATGTGCTGGGGAGGGGCTCGTGGAACGTGGGGGAGCGCAGCACCGTGTTTTTTTTGTGACTTCATTTTATTCTGGAAGAAAGAAAAAAGAACAACAAACATCCTTAGTTGAATCAGAAATACAGGTAAGAGACAATCATCCCTGGCATTTTTACTCTGTGCTGTGTTTCCAATTCAACTACATATTGTATGTACTATTTGGGAAACATTGGATGTACTATTTATGGTTATACTGTAACTATTAGTTTTCTGTGCCTACACTGAAAAGTGACTTTGTGTCACTTTGCAGTATATTTTCATTAAAAAGTATGACTTTCTTCTTTCAAATGGATTGTTCTAATTGTTCATGTTCATAACTATGCTATATTATTCTCACTTCAATATGACTGCTGGAGTGCAGTGTAGGACCACATACGGCAAAATGGAATTGAAATGCATTTTAAGTGCCATTCATATGTAGGACTACATGAGACATTTGGATTTGAGGACCTTTCAAGTCTGTTGCATTAACACAATCTAAAATGAAATGTAATATGACATTAACACATAATAATACAGAAAAAAATAAAACCCACATGTCACACACACAGACACACACACACGTACACTACACACAGACAGACACACACACACACACACACACGACACACAATAAACGACACACCACGGACACCACACAACACACACTACACACGACAGACACACCACACCACACACACAGACACCCAATAAACAGACAGACACACTGGACACACACACACACACACATGAATTTAAATTCAATCCTAGCATGCCAGTTATTTTCCACAAGAAAAATGGAATTAAATTTAAGTATTGTTTGTTTGTTTTTTGGTCTTGTGGCAGCTGCAGATCTTTTAATTTTGATATTTAAAATCAAAATCCGTTTACCTTGCAATGCTGAGAGTGAGCTCAATTTCCCCAGTGCAAGCAGGAAGCCACGACTGACACCTGTATTACAACCAATCAGAGCACAATATGCTAATGAGTTTCTTCCAGAGAGATTCCTCACTCATAAACACCACTAACCCTCCTGACACAGCCC
>NW_023396349.1:0-1117 GCF_008315115.2 Sander lucioperca
TTTTTTCTGTATTATGTTAATGTCATATACATTTCATTTTAGATTGTGTTAAGGCAACAGACTTGAAAGGTCCTCAAATCCAAATGTATCATGTTAGTCATACATATGAATGGCACTTAAAATGCATTTCAATCCATTTTGCCGTATGTGGTCCTACACTGCACTCCAGCAGTCAATTGAAGTGAGAATAATATAGCATAGTTATGAAATGAACAATTAGAACAATCCATTTGAAAGAAGAAAGTCATACTTTTAATGAAATATACTGCAAAGTGACACAAAGTCACTTTCAGTGTAGGCACAGAAAACTAATAGTTACAGTATAACCATAAATAGTACATCCATGTTCCCAAATAGTACATACAATATGTAGTTGAATTGGAAACACAGCACAGAGTAAAAATGCCAGGGATGATTGTCTCTTACCTGTATTTCTGATTCAACTAAGGATGTTTGTTGTTCTTTTTTCTTTCTCCAGAATAAATGAAGTCACAAAAAAACACGGTGCTGGCGCTCCCCCACGTTCCACGAGCCCCTCCCCAGCACATCCTCCACCAGTCCCACAGTTTGGACGTCAACAGCAGCCGCTGAGGAGAGGTTTAAGACCCCCAGCGACCTCTGGGAGGAGAAGGAGGTCCTGAGAATGTTTAAAGAGAGGCTGCAAAGTGGTAAGTAAATCTCAAAAACATCAGTCCCCGTTACGTCCAACAGATTCTCACTCCCGTCGCGTAAAATACGGACGCTCGGTCAGGTGCCTTTGGCGTTGTTACTGACGCTAAAAGTCTCCTTTAGCGTCTAAACGCGCTGGGTCGGGACTATCGGCGTCACTTTCGACGCGGTTAGGTTAAGGAAATGGTCGTGGGTGGGCTTAAGTTTCTGTGACGTGCGGGAAGAACGGGACGGTTGGGTTTAGGAAAAGAAGAATGGGACGGTTGGGTTTAGGAAAAGAAGAACGGGACAGCAAAGGGCCGCAGGTCGAACTCAAAGCCAGACTATTAGAATACTGGAAAGAAGTTTGTACATGTATATAGGCCAGGAAACGATACTAGCTATACTCCTTTTAATATTATATGATATGACTTTTTTTATCTGAAAATGTCAACATTTTTATAGTTTG
>NW_023396350.1:0-1110 GCF_008315115.2 Sander lucioperca
AAAAGTATGACTTTCTTCTTTCAAATGGATTGTTCTAATTGTTCATTTCATAACTATGCTATATTATTCTCACTTCAATATGACTGCTGGAGTGCAGTGTAGGACCACATACGGCAAAATGGAATTGAAATGCATTTTAAGTGCCATTCATATGTAGGACTACATGAGACATTTGGATTTGAGGACCTTTCAAGTCTGTTGCATTAACACAATCTAAAATGAAATGTAATATGACATTAACACATAATAAATACAGAAAAAAATAAAACCCACATGTCACACACACAGACACACACACACGTACACATACACACAGACAGACACACACACACACACACACAGACACACAATTAAACAGACAGACACACACGGACACACACACGACACACACACACGTACACATACACACAGACAGACACACACACACACACACACAGACACACACAATAAACAGACAGACACACATGGACACACACACACACCACATGAATTTAAATTCAATCCTAGCATGCCAGTTATTTTCCACAAGAAAAAGGAATTAAATTTAAAGTATTGTTTGTTTGTTTTTGGTCTTGTGGCAGCTGCAGATCTTTTAATTTTGATATTTAAAATCAAAATCCGTTTACCTTGCAATGCTGAGAGTGAGCTCAATTTCCCCAGTGCAAGCAGGAAGCCACGACTGACACCTGTATTACAACCAATCAGAGCACAATATGCTAATGAGTTTCTTCCAGAGAGATTCCTCACTCATAAACACCACTAACCCTCCTGACACAGCCCTGAAACTTAACTCCAGCCCCAAAGTCTAACCCCGAAACACATGAGCCCCTCCTGGCTACCCCCGGTACTGCATTTCTTTTTTGGCTATGATGTGCATGATGATAGCAGGATTTGATTGAACTGTATTCCCCAATGTCTGAGGCAGAACATCAGCTACTCTTCCTGGGGTCCACGCAAAACATGAAACATGACATTTTCAGACCAAACTAAACTATAAAAAATGTTGACATTTTCAGATAAAAAAAGTCATATCATATAATATTAAAAGGAGTATAGCTAGTATCGTTTCCTGGCCTATATACATGTACAAACTTCTTTCCATGTATTCTA
>NW_023396351.1:0-1108 GCF_008315115.2 Sander lucioperca
TTGTCCTAATGTAAGTAATCAACTGGGGAAGTTTCATGGTGATATCTGTTAGTTAAAATATTTTCCCTATTCAGCTGCAGTGTCTCCCTTTAACATGGGCTGCAATGGGAAATTGGCATCACCGATTACAGTATTTTTCAATACTTTCCACCACTTGGATTTCTTAGGACTTTTTATATGTGATAGAGGAGACTTTTATTAGACTAGATCAGTTGAAAGAGTTTATGTTGCAATTTGTGTGTGGTCATGTTGCATAATGCCTGTACTATTCTGTTTGTATCATGTACTGTGTATGTGTGAGCATGTAGACACCAACAAACGTAGCAATATGCCAACAAAAGCAATACGGAAGAGGACTGTTAACTAGTAAACATAGATGGGAACAATGCTGAATGCCAAATACTTGAAAAAGTCTGCTTTGCAAATGTTTTAGGATGAAGGAAATGTGTTTGTTAAACCTTAGGGCACACAATGAGCAGGACTAACCATGTGGAGTAAATTAATCTTGATTTGTAAAATCAGTGGAGTGCCCCTTTCAACATGCTGATCTCAAAACAACAAAAGCGGTGAACTTGAACTTTTATCTTTCTCACAATTTGCTTTCTTTGCGATGACCTTTACAGCCTCACAAAGCTGCTGGCGTGGCTGTAGACTCTCTGTCTTGTTCTTTTCTTTTTAATTAGCGCTGTTGTAAACTGATCGGATGCCAAACCAACACCGTGCTAAATACGGGCCTTATGACATGTCTGTTCCATACAGCTTTATGTATTGTTGAGGTGGCAAAGGGCAACAAGGAACTATATCTTAGATGCTGTAGGTTTTTTTTCTCCTTTTTGTTTATAGTGTCAATTTAAGAATTACAGCACATTATTCTGGTTAAGTTATTGCTAAATAAAACATAAAGGGTTGTGTTTTGCTCAAGTTTTGTTTCATGTTGCAAATGCAATGGATGCAATCAATCTCAAGGATATTAAGGGAAATGCATGTGTACTATGAAGGTGATTTTATACGTGAATGTTCTTTCGCTTGCTTGTTTTTATTGTCAATAAAATATTATTTTTAAATTTAGTTGTGTGTGTTACCTGGGTAAACCAAAAACTATCATATA
>NW_023396352.1:0-3234 GCF_008315115.2 Sander lucioperca
GCAGAAGTTCCACTACAGATGTCTCTATGCAGTAAAGATGCGTTTGGGCCTACAGTAAATCTTTTATAATGTTTAACCATGTTTCTGTCATTTAAACAGCTTTACAGTAGTTTCTTATCAGAAGCTCTGAAAACATGTTTCGCTCCAAGATTTATTCGAATCATGAAGCAAACAACCCCTTTTCTGGCTCTTAAACAGCATGCAGTAGTTTCTCAACTACTGCAATTTACAGTGCCTTTACACATATATCTCTATGCTGGAAAGATGCGTTTTGGCCTCCACAGAGGTTTTTTTTAATGATGTGTTAACCCTGTTTCTGTCACTTTAACAGATTTATAGTAGGTTCTTAGCAGAAGTTCCAATACAGATGTCTCTATGCAATAAAGACCCTTTTTTTCTTATCAGAAGCTCTGAAAACATGTTTCGCTCCAAGATTTATACGAATCATGATGCAAACAACCCTGTTTAAGACCAACATTGCAGTAGTTTCTCAACTACTGCAATTTACAGTGCAATTTACAGTGCCTTTACACATATATCTCTATGCTGGAAAGATGCGTTTTGGCCTCCACAGTTTTTTTTATGATGTGTTAAACCTGTTTCTGTCACTTAAACAGCTTTACAGTAGTTTCTTATCAGAAGCTCTGAAAACATGTTTCGCTCCAAGATTTATTCGAATCATGAAGCAAACAACCCTTTTTCTGGCTCTTAAACAGCATTGCAGTAGTTTCTCAACTACTGCAATTTACAGTGCCTTTACACATATATCTCTATGCTGGAAAGATGCGTTTTGGCCTCCACAGTTTTTTTTTATGATGTGTTAAACCTGTTTCTGTCACTTAAACAGCTTTACAGTAGTTTCTTATCAAAGCTCTGAAAACATGTTTCGCTCCAAGATTCATACGAATCATGATGCAAATAACCCTGTTTAAGACCTACATTGCAGTAGTTTCTCAACTACTGCAATTTACAGTGCAATTTACCTTCACACATATCTCTATGCTGGAAAGATGCTTTTGGCCTTCACAGAGTTTTTTTATGATGTGTTAACCCTGTTTCTGTCACTTTAACAGATTTACAGTAGGTTCTTAGCAGAAGTTCCAATACAGATGTCTCTATGCAGTAAAGATGCGTTTGGGCTTAACATAACTTCTTATAATTTTCTAACCATGTTTCTGTCATTTAAACAGCTTTACAGTAGTTTCTTATCAGAAGCTCTGAAAACATGTTTCGCTCCAAGATTTATTCGAATCATGAAGCAAACAACCCTTTTTCTGGCTCTTAAACAGCATCGCAGTAGTTTCTCAACTACTGCAATTTACAGTGCCTTACACATATATCTCTATGCTGGAAAGATGCGTTTTGGCCTCCACAGAGTTTTTTTTAATGATGTGTTAACCCTGTTTCTGTCACTTTAACAGATTTATAGTAGGTTCTTAGCAGAAGTTCCAATACAGATGTCTCTATGCAATAAAGACCCTTTTTTTCTTATCAGAAGCTCTGAAAACATGTTTCGCTCCAAGATTTATACGAATCATGATGCAAACAACCCTGTTTAAGACCAACATTGCAGTAGTTTCTCAACTACTGCAATTTACAGTGCAATTTACAGTGCCTTTACACATATATCTCTATGCTGGAAAGATGCGTTTGGCCTCCACAGTTTTTTTTTATGATGTGTTAACCCTGTTTCTGTCACTTAAACAGCTTACAGTAGTTTCTTATCAGAAGCTCTGAAAACATGTTTCGCTCCAAGATTTATTCGAATCATGAAGCAAACAACCCTTTTTCTGGCTCTTAAACAGCATTGCAGTAGTTTCTCAACTACTGCAATTTACAGTGCCTTTACACATATATCTCTATGCTGGAAAGATGCGTTTTGGCCTCCACAGTTTTTTTTATGATGTGTAAACCTGTTTCTGTCACTTAAACAGCTTTACAGTAGTTTCTTATCAGAAGCTCTGAAAACATGTTTCGCTCCAAGATTCATACGAATCATGATGCAAATAACCTGTTTAAGACCTACATTGCAGTAGTTCTCAACTACTGCAATTTACAGTGCAATTTACCTTCACACATATCTCTATGCTGGAAAGATGCGTTTTGGCCTTCACAGAGTTTTTTATGATGTGTTAACCCTGTTTCTGTCACTTGAACAGATTTACAGTAGGTTCTTAGCAGAAGTTCCATACAGATGTCTCTATGCAGTAAAGATGCGTTTGGGCCTTAACATAACTTCTTATAATTTTCTAACCATGTTTCTGTCATTTAAACAGCTTTACAGTAGTTTCTTATCAGAAGCTCTGAAAACATGTTTCGCTCCAAGATTTATTCGAATCAGGAAGCAAACAACCCTTTTTCTGGCTCTTAAACAGCATCGCAGTAGTTCTCAACTACTGCAATTTACAGTGCCTTTACACATATATCTCTATGCTGGAAAGATGCTTTTGGCCTCCACAGAGTTTTTTTTAATGATGTGTTAACCCTGTTTCTGTCACTTTAACAATTTATAGTAGGTTCTTAGCAGAAGTTCCAATACGATGTCTCATGCAATAAAGACCCTTTTTTTCTCATCAGACAGCTCTGAAAACATGTTTTCGCTCCAAGATTTAACGAATCATGATGCAAACAACCGTTTCAGACCTACATTGCAGTAGTGTCTCAACTACTCTGTGCATTACAGTGCCATTTACCTTCACACAATCTCTATGCTGGAAGATCGTTTTGGCCTCCACATAACTCTGTATAATCTTTCTAACCATGTTCTGTCATTTAACAGCTTTACAGTAGTTTCTATCAGACGCTCTGAAAACATGTTATTGCTCCAAGATTTATTCGAATCATGAAGCAAACAACCCGTTTTCTCTGGCTCTTAACCAGCATTGCAGTAGGTTCCTCTCACTACTGCAATTTACAGTGCCTTTACACATATATCTCTATGCTGGAAAGATGCGTTTTGGCCTCCACCGATTTTTTTTTAATGGCAGAAGTCCAATACAGATGTCTCTATGCAGTAAAGATGCGTTTGGGCCTCACATAACTTCTTATAATTTTCTAACCATGTTTCTGTCATTTAACAGCTTTACAGTAGTTTTCTTATCAGACGCTCGAAAACATGCTTGTCGCTCGCAGATTTATTCGAATCATGCAGCAAACAACCCTTTTTCCTGGCTCTCTAAACAGATTCATCGCAGTAGTTTCTCACTACTGCAAGTTGTACCGTGTCCGTTACAC
>NW_023396352.1:5547-123309 GCF_008315115.2 Sander lucioperca
TCTCTATGCAAAATGATGCGTTAGGGCTCCCACAATCTTATAATTTTCAAACCATGTTTTTGTACTTTAACGCTTACAGTAGTTTCTTATCAGAAGCTCTGAAACATGTTTCGCTCCAAGATTTATTCGAATCATGAGCAAACAACCCTTTTTCTGGCTCTTAAACAGCATCGCAGTAGTTTCTCAACTACTGCAATTTACAGTGCCTTTACACATATATCTCTATGCTGGAAAGATGCGTTTTTGGCCTCCACAGAGTTTTTTTTAATGATGTGTTAACCTGTTTCTGTCACTTCACAGATTTATAGTAGGTTCTTAGCAGAAGTTCCAATACAGATGTCTCTATGCAGTAAAGATGCGTTGGGCCTCCACATAACTTTTATAATTTTCTAAACATGTTTTGTCATTTAAACACTTTACAGTAGTTTCTTATCAGAAGCTCTGAAACATGTTTCGCTCCAAGATTATACGAATCATGATGCAAACAACCTGTTACGACCAGCATTGCAGTAGTTTCTCAACTACTGCAATTTACAGTGCATTTACGGCTTTACACATATATCTCTATGCTGGAAAGATGCGTTTTGGCCTCCACGAGTTTTTTTTATGATGTGTTAAACCTGTTTCTGTCACTAAACAGCTTTACAGTAGTTTCTTATCAGAAGCTCTGAAAACATGTTTCGCTCCAAGATTTATTCGAATCATGAAGCACACAACCCTTTTTCTGGCTCTTAAACAGCATCGCAGTAGTTTCTCAACTACTGAAATTACAGTGCCTTTACACATATATCTCTATGCTGGAAAGATGCGTTTTGGCCTCCACAGAGTAATGATGTGTTACCTGTTTCTGTCACTTCAACAGATTTATAGTAGGTTCTTAGCAGAAGTTCCAATACAGATGTCTCTATGAAGTAAGATGCGTTTGGGGCCTCCACATAACTTTTATAATTTTCTAACCCATGTTTTGTCATTAAACAGCTTTACAGTAGTGTCTTATCAGAAGCTCTGAAACATGTTTCGCTCCAAGATTTATACGAATCATGATGCAAACAACCCTGTTAAGACCAACATTGCAGTAGTTTCTCAACTACTGCAATTTACAGTGCAATTTACAGTGCCTTTACACATATATCTCTATGCTGGAAAGATGCGTTTTGGCCTCCACAGTTTTTTTTATGATGTGTTAAACCTGTTTCTGTCACTTAAACAGCTTTACAGTAGTTTCTTATCAGAAGCTCTGAAAACATGTTTCGCTCCAAGATTCATACGAATCATGATGCAAACAACCCTGTTTAAGACCTACATTGCAGTAGTTTCTCAACTACTGCAATTTACAGTGCAATTTACATTCACACATATCTCTATTCTGGAAAGATGCGTTTTGGCCTCCACAGAGTTTTTTTTAATGATGTGTTAAACCTGTTTCTGTCACTTTAACAGATTTATAGTAGGTTCTTAGCAGAAGATCCAATACAGATGTCTCTATGCAGTAAAGATGCGTTTGGGCCTCCACATAACTTCTTATAATTTTCTAACCATGTTTCTGTCATTTAAACAGCTTTACAGTAGTTTCTTATCAGAAGCTCTGAAAACATGTTTTGCTCCAAGATTTATTCGAATCATGAAGCAAACAACCCTTTTTCTGGCTCTTAAACAGCATCGCAGTAGTTTCTCAACTACTGCAATTTACAGTGCCTTTACACATATATCTCTATGCTGAAAAGATGCGTTTTGGCCTCCACAGAGTTTTTTTTTAATGATGTGTTAACCCTGTTTCTGTCACTTAACAGATTATAGTAGGTTCTTAGCAGAAGTTCCAATACAGATGTCTCTATGCAAAAGATGCGTTGGGCCTCCACATAACTTCTTATAATTTTCTAACCATGTTTTTGTAATTTAAACAGCTTTACAGTAGTTTCTTATCAGAAGCTCTGAAAACATGTTTCGCTCCAAGATTTATACGAATCATGATGCAAACAACCCTGTTTAAGAACAACATTGCAGTAGTTTCTCAACTACTGCAATTTACAGTGCAATTTACAGTGCCTTTACACATATATCTCTATGCGGAAAGATGCGTTTTGGGCCTCCACAGTTTTTTATGATGTGTTAAACCGTTTCTGTCACTTAAACAGCTTTACAGTAGTGTCTTATCAGAAGCTCTGAAAACATGTTTCGCTCCAAGATTTATTCGAATCATGAGGCAAACAACCCTTTTTGGCTCTTAAACAGCATCGCAGTAGTGTCTCAACTACTGCAATTACAGGTGCATTTACAGTGCCTTCACACAGATGATTTGTCTCTATGTCTGCTGAAAGATGCGTTTGGCCTCGCACGATTTTTTTTATGATGTGTTAACCTGTTTCTGTATTAAACAGCTTTACAGTAGTTCTTATCAGAAGCTCTGAAACATGTTCGCTCCAGATTTATTCGAATCATGAAGCAAACACCCCTTTTTCTGGCTTTAAACACATTGCAGTAGTTCTCAACTACTGCAATTTACAGTGCTTTACACATATATCTATGCTGGAAAGATGCGTTTGGCCTCCACAATTTTGTTTTTTATGATGTGTTAACGTTCTGGCACTGTAAACAGCTGTACAGTAGTTTCTTATCAGAAGCTCTGAAAACATGTTTGCGCTCCAAGATTCATTCGAATCATGATGCAAACAAACCCTTTCTGGCTCTTAAGACTAGCATTGCAGTAGTTCTCAACTACTGCAATTTACGGGCCTCCTTAACAGATATCTCTATGCTGGAAAGAGGCGTTTTGGACGATCACAGAGTATGATGTGTTAACCCGTGGCTGGCACTGTAACAGCTTTACAGTAGGTTCTTATCGCAGCTCTGAAAACATGTTTCGCTCCACGATGATGTCGAATCATGATGCAAACAACCCTTTTTCTGGCTCTTAAACAGATGCAGAGTTTCTTGTACTGCATTTACAGTGCCTTTACACGATATCTCTATGCTGGCAAGATGCGTGTTGGCTCCACCAGTATGCTGTGTGAACCTGTTCTGTCACTTTGAAACAGCTTACAGTAGTTTTATCAGGAAGAAGCTCTGAAAACTGTTCGCTCAAGATTATTCGAATCATGAAGGCAAACCACCCTTTCTGGCTCTTAACACAGCATTGCACAGTCGTTCTCCCGACCTACGGCAATGTGACAGTGCCTTTACACATAAAACATATCGCTATGCTGGAAGATGCGTTTGGCCTCCACAGAGTGTAATGATGTGACCGGTTCTGTCACTTTAACAGAATTTATAGGTATAGGTGTCTTAGCAGAAGTTCCAATACAGAGGTCGCTATGCAATATAAAGACCCTTTGGTTCTTATCAGAAGATCTGAAAACGGTTTCGCTCCAAGATTGATAAACGAATCATGATGCAAACAACCCTGGTTAAGACCACATTGCGCAGTAGTTTCTCCAACTACTGCAATTTTACAGTGCAATTTACAGTGCTGTACACATATATCTCTATGCTGGAAGAGATGCGTTTGGCCTCCAGCAGTTTTTTATGAGTTGTAATCTAACCTGTTCTGTCACTTAAACAGCTTACAGTAGTCTCTATACAGAAGCTCGGAAACAGTTCGCTCCAAGATAATGCGAGAATCATGATAGCAAACAAACTGTTTTCTGGCTCTTAAACGCAGGGCAGTAGGTTTCGCAAATACTGAAACTACAGTGCAATTTACAGTGCCTTTACACTATATCTCTATGCGGAAAGATGCGTTTGGCCTCCACAGAGTTTTTTTTAATGATGTGTAACCCTGTTCTGTCACTTAACAGNCAAGATTCATACGAATCATGATGCAAATAACCCTGTTTAAGACCTACATTGCAATAGTTTCTCAACTATTGCAATTTACAGTGCAATTTACCTTCACACATATCTCTATGCTGGAAAGATGCGTTTTGGCCTCCACAGAGTTTTTTTTATGATGTGTTAACCCTGTTTCTGTCACTTTAACAGATTTACAGTAGGTTCTTAGCAGAAGTTCCATTACAGATGTCTCTATGCAGTAAAGATGCGTTTGGGCCTTAACATAACTTCTTATAATTTTCTAACCATGTTTCTGTCATTTAAACAGCTTTACAGTAGTTTCTTATCAGAAGCTCTGAAAACATGTTTTGCTCCAAGATTTATTCGAATCATGAAGCAAACAACCCTTTTTCTGGCTCTTAAACAGCATCGCAGTAGTTTCTCAACTACTGCAATTTACAGTGCCTTTACACATATATCTCTATGCTGGAAAGATGCGTTTTGGCCTCCACAGAGTTTTTTTTTAATGATGTGTTAACCCTGTTTCTGTCACTTTAACAGATTTACAGTAGGTTCTTAGCAGAAGTTCCAAAACAGATGTCTCTAAGCAGTAAAGATGCGTTTGGGCCTTCACATAACTTCTTATAATTTTCTAACCATGTTTCTGTCATTTAAACAGCTTTACAGTAGTTTCTTATCAGAAGCTCTGAAAACATATTTCGCTCCAAGATTTATTCGAATCATGAAGCAAACAACCCTTTTTCTGGCTCTTAAACAGCATTGCAGTAGTTTCTCAACTACTGCAATTTACAGTGCCTTTACACATATGTCTAATGCTGGAAAGATGCGTTTTGGCCTCCACAGAGTTTCTTTTTCATGATGTGTTAAACCTGTTTCTGTCACTTAAACAGCTTTACAGTAGGTTCTTAGCAGAAGTTCCAATACAGATGTCTCTATGCTGGAAAGATGCGTTTTGGACTCCACAGTTTTTTTTTATGATGTGTTAAACCTGTTTCTGTCACTTAAACAGCTTTACAGTAGTTTCTTATCAGAAGCTCTGAAAACATGTTTCGCTCCAAGATTCATACGAATCATGATGCAAATAACCCTGTTTAAGACCTACATTGCAGTAGTTTCTCAACTATTGCAATTTACAGTGCAATTTACCTTCACACATATCTCTATGCTGGAAAGATGCGTTTTGGCCTCCACAGAGTTTTTTTTAATGATGTGTTAACCCTGTTTCTGTCACTTTAACAGATTTATAGTAGGTTCTTAGCAGAAGTTCCAATACAGATGTCTCTATGCATAAAGATGCGTTTGGGCCTTCACATAACTTCTTATAATTTTCTAACCATGTTTCTGTCATTTAAACAGCTTTACAGTAGTTTCTTATCAGAAGCTCTGAAAACATGTTTCGCTCCAAGATTTATTCGAATCATGAAGCATACAACCCTTTTTCTGGCTCTTAAACAGCATCGCAGTAGTTTCTCAACTACTGCAATTTACAGTGCCTTTACACATTTATCTCTATGCTGGAAAGATGCGTTTTGGCCTCCACAGAGTTTCTTTTTCATGATGTGTTAAACCTGTTTCTGTCACTTAAACAGCTTTACAGTAGGTTCTTAGCAGAAGTTCCAATACAGATGTCTCTATGCAGTAAAGATGCGTTTGGGCCTCCACATAACTTCTTATAATTTTCTAACCATGTTTCTGTCATTTAAACAGCTTTACAGTAGTTTCTTATCAGAAGCTCTGAAAACATGTTTTGCTCCAAGATTTATTCGAATCATGAAGCAAACAACCCTTTTTCTGGCTCTTAAACAGCATCGCAGTAGTTTCTCAACTACTGCAATTTACAGTGCCTTTACACATATATCTCTATGCTGGAAAGATGCGTTTTGGCCTCCACAGAGTTTTTTTTTAATGATGTGTTAACCCTGTTTCTGTCACATTAACAGATTTATAGTAGGTTCTTAGCAGAAGTTCCAATACAGATGTCTCTATGCAATAAAGACACTTTTTTTCTTATCATAAGCTCTGAAAACATGTTTCTCTCCAAGATTTATACGAATCATGATGCAAACAACCCTGTTTAAGACCAACATTGCAGTAGTTTCTCAACTACTGCAATTTACAGTGCCTTTACACATATATCTCTATGCTGGAAAGATGCGTTTTGGCCTCCACAGTTTTTTTTTTATGATGTGTTAAACCTGTTTCTGTCAAACAGCTTTACAGTAGTTTCTTATCAGCTCTGAAAACATGTTTCGCTCCAAGATTTATTCAAATCATGAAGCAAACAACCCTTTTTCTGGCTCTTAAACAGCATTGCAGTAGTTTCTCAACTACTGCAATTTACAGTTCCTTTACACATATGCTATGCTGGAAAGATGCGTTTTGGCCTCCACAGAGTTTTTTTTTAATGATGTGTTAACCCTGTTTCTGTCACTTTAACAGATTTATAGTAGGTTCTTAGCAGAAGTTCCAATACAGATGTCTCTATGCAATAAAGACACTTTTTTTCTTATCAGAAGCTCTGAAAACATGTTTCGCTCCAAGATTTATATGAATCATGATGCAAACAACCCTGTTTAAGACCTACATTGCAGTAGTTTCTCAACTACTGCAATTTACAGTGCCTTTACACATATATCTGTATGCTGGAAAGATGCGTTTTGGACTCCACAGTTTTTTTTTATGATGTGTTAAACCTGTTTCTGTCACTTAAACAGCTTTACAGTAGTTTCTTATCAGAAGCTCTGAAAACATGTTTTGCTCCAAGATTTATACGAATCATGATGCAAACAACCCTGTTTAAGACCTACATTGCAGTAGTTTCTAAACTATTGCAATTTACAGCGCAATTTACCTTCATACATATCTCTATGCTGGAAAGATGCGTTTTGGCCTCCACAGAGTTTTTTTTAATGATGTGTTAACCCTGTTTCTGTCACTTTAACAGATTTATAGTAGGTTCTTAGCAGAAGTTCCAATACAGATGTCTCTATGCATAAAGATGCGTTTGGGCCTTCACATAACTTCTTATAATTTTCTAACCATGTTTCTGTCATTTAAACAGCTTTACAGTAGTTTCTTATCAGAAGCTCTGAAAACATGTTTCGCTCAAAGATTTATTCGAATCATGAAGCATACAACCCTTTTTCTGGCTCTTAAACAGCATCGCAGTAGTTTCTCAACTACTGCAATTTACAGTGCCTTTACACATATATCTCTATGCTGGAAAGATGCGTTTTGGCCTCCACAGAGTTTTTTTTAATGATGTGTTAACCCTGATTCTGTCACTTTAACAGATTTATAGTAGGTTCTTAGCAGAAGTTCCAATACAGATGTCTCTATGCAATAAAGACCCTTTTTATCTTATCAGAAGTTCTGAAAACATGTTTCGCTCCAAGATTTATACGAATCATGATGCAAACAACCCTGTTTAAGACCAACATTGCAGTAGTTTCTCAACTACTGCAATTTACAGTGCAATTTACAGTGCCTTTACACATATATCTCTATGCTGGAAAGATGCGTTTTGGCCTCTACAGAGTTTTTTTTTGATGTGTTAACCCAGTTTCTGTCACTTTAACAGATTTACAGTAGGTTCTTAGCAAAAGTTCCAATACAGATGTCTCTATGCAGTAAAGATGCGTTTGGGCCTTAACATAACTTCTTATAATTTTCTAACCATGTTTCTGTCATTTAAAAGGCTTTACAGTAGTTTGTTATCAGAAGCTCTGAAAACATGTTTCGCTCCAAGATTTATACGAATCATGATGCAAACAACCCTGTTTAAGATCAACATTGCAGTAGTTTCTCAACTACTGCAATTTACAGTGCAATTTACAGTGCCTTTACACATATATCTCTATGCTGGAAAGATGCGTTTTGGCCTCCACAGTTTTTTTTTATGATGTGTTAAACCTGTTTCTGTCACTTAAACAGCTTTACAGTAGTTTCTTATCAGAAGCTCTGAAAACATGTTTCGCTCCAAGGTTTATTCGAATCATGAAGCAAACAACCCTTTTTCTGGCTCTTAAACAGCATCGCAGTAGTTTCTCAACTACTGAAATTTACAGTGCCTTTACACATATATCTCTATGCTAGAAAGATGCGTTTTGGCCTCCACAGAGTTTTTTTTAATGATGTGTTAAACCTGTTTCTGTCACTTTAACAGATTTATAGTAGGTTCTTAGAAGAAGATCCAATACAGATGTCTCTATGCAGTAAAGATGCGTTTGGGCCTCCACATAACTTCTTATAATTTTCTAACCATGTTTTTGTCATTTAAACAGCTTTACAGTAGTTTCTTATCAGAAGCTCTGAAAACATGTTTCGCTCCAAGATTTATACGAATCATGATGCAAACAACCCTGTTTAAGATCAACATTGCAGTAGTTTCTCAACTACTGCAATTTACAGTGCAATTTACAGTGCCTTTACACATATATCTCTATGCTGGAAAGATGCGTTTTGGCCTCCACAGTTTTTTTTATGATGTGTTAAACCTGTTTCTGTCACTTAAACAGCTTTACAGTAGTTTCTTATCAGAAGCTCTGAAAACATGTTTCGCTCCAAGATTTATTCGAATCATGAAGCAAACAACCCTTTTTCTGGCTCTTAAACAGCATCGCAGTAGTTTCTCAACTACTGAAATTTACAGTGCCTTTACACATATATCTCTATGCTGGAAAGATGCGTTTTGGCCTCCACAGAGTTTTTTTAATGATGTGTTAAACCTGTTTCTGTCACTTTAACAGATTTATAGTAGGTTCTTAGAAGAAGATCCAATACAGATGTCTCTATGCAGTAAAGATGCGTTTGGGCCTCCACATAACTTTTTATAATTTTCTAACCATGTTTTTGTCATTTAAACAGCTTTACAGTAGTTTCTTATCAGAAGCTCTGAAAACATGTTTCGCTCCAAGATTTATACGAATCATGATGCAAACAACCCTGTTTAAGACCAACATTGCAGTAGTTTCTCAACTACTGCAATTTACAGTGCAATTTACAGTGCCTTTACACATATATCTCTATGCTGGAAAGATGCGTTTTGGCCTCCACAGTTTTTTTTATGATGTGTTAAACCTGTTTCTGTCACTTAAACAGCTTTACAGTAGTTTCTTATCAGAAGCTCTGAAAACATGTTTCGCTCCAAGATTTATACGAATCATGATGCAAACAACCCTGTTTAAGACCAACATTGCAGTAGTTTCTCAACTACTGAAATTTACAGTGCCTTTACACATATATCTCTATGCTGGAAAGATGCGTTTTGGCCTCCACAGTTTTTTTTATGATGTGTTAAACCTGTTTCTGTCACTTAAACAGCTTTACAGTAGTTTCTTATCAGAAGCTCTGAAAACATGTTTCGCTCCAAGATTCATACGAATCATGATGCAAACAACCCTGTTTAAGACCTACATTGCAGTAGTTTCTCAACTACTGCAATTTACAGTGCAATTTACCTTCACACATATCTCTATTCTGGAAAGATGCGTTTTGGCCTCCACAGAGTTTTTTTTTAATGATGTGTTAACCCTGTTTTTGTCACCTTAACAGATTTATAGTAGGTTCTTAGCAGAAGTTCCAATACAGATGTCTCTATGCAGTGAAGATGCGTTTGGGCCTTCACATAACTTCTTATAATTTTCTAACCATGTTTCTGTCATTTAAACAGCTTTACAGTAGTTTCTTATCAGAAGCTCTGAAAACATGTTTCGCTCCAAGATTTATTCAAATCATGAAGCATACAACCCTTTTTCTGGCTCTTAAACAGCATCGCAGTAGTTTCTCAACTACTGCAATTTACAGTGCCTTTACACATATATCTCTATGCTGGAAAGATGCGTTTTGGCCTCCACAGAGTTTTTTTTAATGATGTGTTAACCCTGATTCTGTCACTTTAACAGATTTATAGTAGGTTCTTAGCAGAAGTTCCAATACAGATGTCTCTATGCAATAAAGACCCTTTTTATCTTATCAGAAGTTCTGAAAACATGTTTCGCTCCAAGATTTATACGAATCATGATGCAAACAACCCTGTTTAAGACCAACATTGCAGTAGTTTCTCAACTACTGCAATTTACAGTGCCTTTACACATATATCTCTATGCTGGAAAGATGCGTTTTGGCCTACACAGAGTTTTTTTTTAATGATGTGTTAACCCTGTTTCTGTCACTTCAACAAATTTATAGTAGGTTCTTATCAGAAGCTCTGAAAACATGTTTCGCTCCAAGATTTATTCGAATCATGAAGCAAACAACCCTTTTTCTGGCTCTTAAACAGCATCGCAGTAGTTTCTCAACTACTGCAATTTACAGTGCCTTTACACATATATCTCTATGCTGGAAAGATGCGTTTTGGCCTCCACAGAGTTTTTTTTTAATGATGTGTTAACCCTGTTTCTGTCACTTCAACAAATTTATAGTAGTTTCTTATCAGAAGCTCTGAAAACATGTTTCGCTCCAAGATTTATACGAATCATGATGCAAACAACCCTGTTTAAGACCAACATTGCAGTAGTTTCTCAACTACTGCAATTTACAGTGCAATTTACAGTGCCTTTACACATATATCTCGATGCTGGAAAGATGCGTTTTGGCCTCCACAGTTTTTTTTTATGATGTGTTAAACCTGTTTCTGTCACTTAAACAGCTTTACAGTAGTTTCTTATCAGAAGCTCTGAAAACATGTTTCGCTCCAAGATTTATTCGAATCATGAAGCAAACAACCCTTTTTCTGGCCCTTAAACAGCATCGCAGTAGTTTCTCAACTACTGAAATTTACAGTGCCTTTACACATATATCTCTATGCTGGAAAGATGCGTTTTGGCCTCCACAGAGTGTTTTTTAATGATGTGTTAAACCTGTTTCTGTCACTTTAACAGATTTATAGTAGGTTCTTAGCAGAAGATCCAATACAGATGTCTCTATGCAGTAAAGATGCGTTTGGGCCTCCACATAACTTCTTATAATTTTCTAACCATGTTTCTGTCATTTAAACAGCTTTACAGTAGCTTCTTATCAGAAGCTCTGAAAACATGTTTTGCTCCAAGATTTATTCGAATCATGAAGCAAACAACCCTTTTTCTGGCTCTTAAACAGCATCGCAGTAGTTTCTCAACTACTGCAATTTACAGTGCCTTTACACATATATCTCTATGCTGGAAAGATGCGTTTTGGCCTCCACAGAGTTTTTTTTTAATGATGTGTTAACCCTGTTTCTGTCACTTCAACAGATTTATAGTAGGTTCTTAGCAGAAGTTCCAATACAGATGTCTCTATGCAAAAGATGCGTTTGGGCCTCCACATAACTTCTTATAATTTTCTAACCATGTTTTTGTAATTTAAACAGCTTTACAGTAGTTTCTTATCAGAAGCTTTGAAAACATGTTTCGCTCCAAGATTTATACGAATCATGATGCAAACAACCCTGTTTAAGACCAACATTGCAGTAGTTTCTCAACTACTGCAATTTACAGTGCAATTTACAGTGCCTTTACACATATATCTCTATGCTGGAAAGATGCGTTTTGGCCTCCACAGTTTTTTTTTATGATGTGTTAAACCTGTTTCTGTCACTTAAACAGCTTTACAGTAGTTTCTTATCAGAAGCTCTGAAAACATGTTTAGCTCCAAGATTTATTCGAATCATGAAGCAAACAACCCTTTTTCTGGCCCTAAACAGCATCGCAGTAGTTTCTCAACTATTGCAATTTACAGTGCAATTTACCTTCACACATATCTCTATGCTGGAAAGATGCGTTTTGGCCTCCACAGAGTTTTTTTTAATGATGTGTTAAACCTGTTTCTGTCACTTTAACAGATTTATACTAGGATCTTAGCAGAAGTTCCAATACAGATGTCTCTATGCATAAAGATGCGTTTGGGCCTTAACATAACTTCTTATAATTTTCTAACCATGTTTCTGTCATTTAAACAGCTTTACAGTAGTTTCTTATCAGAAGCTCTGAATACAGATGTCTCTATGCAATAAAGACCCTTTTTATCTTATCAGAAGTTCTGAAAACATGTTTCGCTCCAAGATTTATACGAATCATGATGCAAACAACCCTGTTTAAGACCAACATTGCAGTAGTTTCTCAACTACTGCAATTTACAGTGCAATTTACAGCCTCCACATAACTTCTTATAATTAACTTCTTATAATTTTCTAACCATGTTTTTGTCATTTAAACAGCTTTACAGTAGTTTCTTATCAGAAGCTCTGAAAACATGTTTCGCTCCAAGATTTATACGATTCATGATGCAAACAACCCTGTTTAAGACCAACATTGCAGTAGTTTCTCAACTACTGCAATTTACAGTGCATTTACAGTGCCTTTACACATATATCTCTATGCTGGAAAGATGCGTTTTGGCCTCCACAGTTTTTTTTTATGATGTGTTAAACCTGTTTCTGTCACTTAAACAGCTTTACAGTAGTTTCTTATCAGAAGCTCTGAAAACATGTTTCGCTCCAAGATTTATTCGAATCATGAAGCAAACAACCCTTTTTCTGGCTCTTAAACAGCATCGCAGTAGTTTCTCAACTACTGCAATTTACAGTGCCTTTACACATATATCTCTATGCTGGAAAGATGCGTTTTGGCCTCCACAGAGTTTCTTTTTTAATGATGTGTTAACCCTGTTTCTGTCACTTCAACAAATTTATAGTAGGTTCTTATCAGAAGCTCTGAAAACATGTTTCGCTCCAAGATTTATTCGAATCATGAAGCAAACAACCCTTTTTCTGGCTCTTAAACAGCATCGCAGTAGTTTCTCAGCTACTGCAATTTACAGTGCCTTTACACATATATCTCTATGCTGGAAAGATGCGTTTTGGCCTCCACAGAGTTTTTTTTTAATGATGTGTTAACCCTGTTTCTGTCACTTCAACAAATTTATAGTAGTTTCTTATCAGAAGCTCTGAAAACATGTTTCGCTCCAAGATTTATACGAATCATGATGCAAACAACCCTGTTTAAGATCAACATTGCAGTAGTTTCTCAACTACTGCAATTTACAGTGCAATTTACAGTGCCTTTACACATATATCTCTATGCTGGAAAGATGCGTTTTGGCCTCCACAGTTTTTTTTTATGATGTGTTAAACCTGTTTCTGTCACTTAAACAGCTTTACAGTAGTTTCTTATCAGAAGCTCTGAAAACATGTTTCGCTCCAAGGTTTATTCGAATCATGAAGCAAACAACCCTTTTTCTGGCTCTTAAACAGCATCGCAGTAGTTTCTCAACTACTGAAATTTACAGTGCCTTTACACATATATCTCTATGCTAGAAAGATGCGTTTTGGCCTCCACAGAGTTTTTTTTAATGATGTGTTAAACCTGTTTCTGTCACTTTAACAGATTTATAGTAGGTTCTTAGAAGAAGATCCAATACAGATGTCTCTATGCAGTAAAGATGCGTTTGGGCCTCCACATAACTTCTTATAATTTTCTAACCATGTTTTTGTCACTTAAACAGCTTTACAGTAGTTTCTTATCAGAAGCTCTGAAAACATGTTTCGCTCCAAGATTTATACGAATCATGATGCAAACAACCCTGTTTAAGATCAACATTGCAGTAGTTTCTCAACTACTGCAATTTACAGTGCAATTTACAGTGCCTTTACACATATATCTCTATGCTGGAAAGATGCGTTTTGGCCTCCACAGTTTTTTTTTATGATGTGTTAAACCTGTTTCTGTCACTTAAACAGCTTTACAGTAGTTTCTTATCAGAAGCTCTGAAAACATGTTTCGCTCCAAGATTTATTCGAATCATGAAGCAAACAACCCTTTTTCTGGCTCTTAAACAGCATCGCAGTAGTTTCTCAACTACTGAAATTTACAGTGCCTTTACACATATATCTCTATGCTAGAAAGATGCGTTTTGGCCTCCACAGAGTTTTTTTTAATGATGTGTTAAACCTGTCTCTGTCACTTTAACAGATTTATAGTAGGTTCTTAGAAGAAGATCCAATACAGATGTCTCTATGCAGTAAAGATGCGTTTGGGCCTCCACATAACTTTTTATAATTTTCTAACCATGTTTTTGTCATTTAAACAGCTTTACAGTAGTTTCTTATCAGAAGCTCTGAAAACATGTTTCGCTCCAAGATTTATACGAATCATGATGCAAACAACCCTGTTTAAGACCAACATTGCAGTAGTTTCTCAACTACTGCAATTTACAGTGCAATTTACAGTGCCTTTACACATATATCTCTATGCTGGAAAGATGCGTTTTGGCCTCCACAGTTTTTTTTATGATGTGTTAAACCTGTTTCTGTCACTTAAACAGCTTTACAGTAGTTTCTTATCAGAAGCTCTGAAAACATGTTTCGCTCCAAGATTTATATGAATCATGATGCAAACAACCCTGTTTAAGACCAACATTGCAGTAGTTTCTCAACTACTGCAATTTACAGTGCCTTTACACATATATCTCTATGCTGGAAAGATGCGTTTTGGACTCCACAGTTTTTTTTTATGATGTGTTAAACCTGTTTCTGTCACTTAAACAGCTTTACAGTAGTTTCTTATCAGAAGCTCTGAAAACATGTTTCGCTCCAAGATTCATACGAATCATGATGCAAATAACCCTGTTTAAGACCTACATTGCAGTAGTTTCTCAACTATTGCAATTTACAGTGCAATTTACCTTCACACATATCTCTATGCTGGAAAGATGCGTTTTGGCCTCCACAGAGTTTTTTTTAATGATGTGTTAACCCTGTTTCTGTCACTTTAACAGATTTATAGTAGGTTCTTAGCAGAAGTTCCAATACAGATGTCTCTATGCATAAAGATGCGTTTCGGCCTTCACATAACTTCTTATAATTTTCTAACCATGTTTCTGTCATTTAAACAGCTTTACAGTAGTTTCTTATCAGAAGCTCTGAAAACATGTTTCGCTCCAAGATTTATTCAAATCATGAAGCATACAACCCTTTTTCTGGCTCTTAAACAGCATCGCAGTAGTTTCTCAACTACTGCAATTTACAGTGCCTTTACACATATATCTCTATGCTGGAAAGATGCGTTTTGGCCTCCACAGAGTTTTTTTTAATGATGTGTTAACCCTGATTCTGTCACTTTAACAGATTTATAGTAGGTTCTTAGCAGAAGTTCCAATACAGATGTCTCTATGTAATAAAGACCCTTTTTATCTTATCAGAAGTTCTGAAAACATGTTTCGCTCCAAGATTTATACGAATCATGATGCAAACAACCCTGTTTAAGACCAACATTGCAGTAGTTTCTCAACTACTGCAATTTACAGTGCCTTTACACATATATCTCTATGCTGGAAAGATGCGTTTTGGCCTACACAGAGTTTTTTTTTAATGATGTGTTAACCCTGTTTCTGTCACTTCAACAAATTTATAGTAGGTTCTTATCAGAAGCTCTGAAAACATGTTTCGCTCCAAGATTTATTCGAATCATGAAGCAAACAACCCTTTTTCTGGCTCTTAAACAGCATCGCAGTAGTTTCTCAACTACTGCAATTTACAGTGCCTTTACACATATATCTCTATGCTGGAAAGATGCGTTTTGGCCTCCACAGAGTTTTTTTTTAATGATGTGTTAACCCTGTTTCTGTCACTTCAACAAATTTATAGTAGTTTCTTATCAGAAGCTCTGAAAACATGTTTCGCTCCAAGATTTATACGAATCATGATGCAAACAACCCTGTTTAAGACCAACATTGCAGTAGTTTCTCAACTACTGCAATTTACAGTGCAATTTACAGTGCCTTTACACATATATCTCGATGCTGGAAAGATGCGTTTTGGCCTCCACAGTTTTTTTTTATGATGTGTTAAACCTGTTTCTGTCACTTAAACAGCTTTACAGTAGTTTCTTATCAGAAGCTCTGAAAACATGTTTCGCTCCAAGATTTATTCGAATCATGAAGCAAACAACCCTTTTTCTGGCCCTTAAACAGCATCGCAGTAGTTTCTCAACTACTGAAATTTACAGTGCCTTTACACATATATCTCTATGCTGGAAAGATGCGTTTTGGCCTCCACAGAGTGTTTTTTAATGATGTGTTAAACCTGTTTCTGTCACTTTAACAGATTTATAGTAGGTTCTTAGCAGAAGATCCAATACAGATGTCTCTATGCAGTAAAGATGCGTTTGGGCCTCCACATAACTTCTTATAATTTTCTAACCATGTTTCTGTCATTTAAACAGCTTTACAGTAGCTTCTTATCAGAAGCTCTGAAAACATGTTTTGCTCCAAGATTTATTCGAATCATGAAGCAAACAACCCTTTTTCTGGCTCTTAAACAGCATCGCAGTAGTTTCTCAACTACTGCAATTTACAGTGCCTTTACACATATATCTCTATGCTGGAAAGATGCGTTTTGGCCTCCACAGAGTTTTTTTTAATGATGTGTTAACCCTGTTTCTGTCACTTCAACAGATTTATAGTAGGTTCTTAGCAGAAGTTCCAATACAGATGTCTCTATGAAGTAAAGATGCGTTTGGGCCTCCACATAACTTCTTATAATTTTCTAACCATGTTTTTGTCATTTAAACAGCTTTACAGTAGTTTCTTATCAGAAGCTCTGAAAACATGTTTCGCTCCAAGATTTATACGAATCATGATGCAAACAACCCTGTTTAAGACCAACATTGCAGTAGTTTCTCAACTACTGCAATTTACAGTGCAATTTACAGTGCCTTTACACATATATCTCTATGCTGGAAAGATGCGTTTTGGCCTCCACAGTTTTTTTTTATGATGTGTTAAACCTGTTTCTGTCACTTAAACAGCTTTACAGTAGTTTCTTATCAGAAGCTCTGAAAACATGTTTAGCTCCAAGATTTATTCGAATCATGAAGCAAACAACCCTTTTTCTGGCCCTTAAACAGCATCGCAGTAGTTTCTCAACTATTGCAATTTACAGTGCAATTTACCTTCACACATATCTCTATGCTGGAAAGATGCGTTTTGGCCTCCACAGAGTTTTTTTTAATGATGTGTTAACCCTGTTTCTGTCACTTTAACAGATTTATACTAGGATCTTAGCAGAAGTTCCAATACAGATGTCTCTATGCATAAAGATGCGTTTGGGCCTTCACATAACTTCTTATAATTTTCTAACCATGTTTCTGTCATTTAAACAGCTTTACAGTAGTTTCTTATCAGAAGCTCTGAATACAGATGTCTCTATGCAATAAAGACCCTTTTTATCTTATCAGAAGTTCTGAAAACATGTTTCGCTCCAAGATTTATACGAATCATGATGCAAACAACCCTGTTTAAGACCAACATTGCAGTAGTTTCTCAACTACTGCAATTTACAGTGCAATTTACAGCCTCCACATAACTTCTTATAATTAACTTCTTATAATTTTCTAACCATGTTTTTGTCATTTAAACAGCTTTACAGTAGTTTCTTATCAGAAGCTCTGAAAACATGTTTCGCTCCAAGATTTATACGATTCATGATGCAAACAACCCTGTTTAAGACCAACATTGCAGTAGTTTCTCAACTACTGCAATTTACAGTGCAATTTACAGTGCCTTTACACATATATCTCTATGCTGGAAAGATGCGTTTTGGCCTCCACAGTTTTTTTTTATGATGTGTTAAACCTGTTTCTGTCACTTAAACAGCTTTACAGTAGTTTCTTATCAGAAGCTCTGAAAACATGTTTCGCTCCAAGATTTATTCGAATCATGAAGCAAACAACCCTTTTTCTGGCTCTTAAACAGCATCGCAGTAGTTTCTCAACTACTGCAATTTACAGTGCCTTTACACATATATCTCTATGCTGGAAAGATGCGTTTTGGCCTCCACAGAGTTTCTTTTTTAATGATGTGTTAACCCTGTTTCTGTCACTTCAACAAATTTATAGTAGGTTCTTATCAGAAGCTCTGAAAACATGTTTCGCTCCAAGATTTATTCGAATCATGAAGCAAACAACCCTTTTTCTGGCTCTTAAACAGCATCGCAGTAGTTTCTCAGCTACTGCAATTTACAGTGCCTTTACACATATATCTCTATGCTGGAAAGATGCGTTTTGGCCTCCACAGAGTTTTTTTTAATGATGTGTTAACCCTGTTTCTGTCACTTCAACAAATTTATAGTAGTTTCTTATCAGAAGCTCTGAAAACATGTTTCGCTCCAAGATTTATACGAATCATGATGCAAACAACCCTGTTTAAGACCAACATTGCAGTAGTTTCTCAACTACTGCAATTTACAGTGCAATTTACAGTGCCTTTACACATATATCTCTATGCTGGAAAGATGCGTTTTGGCCTCCACAGTTTTTTTTTATGATGTGTTAAACCTGTTTCTGTCACTTAAACAGCTTTACAGTAGTTTCTTATCAGAAGCTCTGAAAACATGTTTCGCTCCAAGATTTATTCGAATCATGAAGCAAACAACCCTTTTTCTGGCTCTTAAACAGCATCGCAGTAGTTTCTCAACTACTGCAATTTACAGTGCCTTTACACATATATCTCTATGCTGGAAAGATGCGTTTTGGCCTCCACAGAGTTTTTTTTTAATGATGTGTTAACCCTGTTTCTGTCACTTCAACAGATTTATAGTAGGTTCTTAGCAGAAGTTCCAATACAGATGTCTCTATGAAGTAAAGATGCGTTTGGGCCTCCACATAACTTCTTATAATTTTCTAACCATGTTTTTGTCATTTAAACAGCTTTACAGTAGTTTCTTATCAGAAGCTCTGAAAACATGTTTCGCTCCAAGATTTATACGAATCATGATGCAAACAACCCTGTTTAAGACCAACATTGCAGTAGTTTCTCAACTACTGCAATTTACAGTGCAATTTACAGTGCCTTTACACATATATCTCTATGCTGGAAAGATGCGTTTTGGCATCCACAGTTTTTTTTTATGATGTGTTAAACCTGTTTCTGTCACTTAAACAGCTTTACAGTAGTTTCTTATCAGAAGCTCTGAAAACATGTTTCGCTCCAAGATTTATTCGAATCATGATGCAAACAACCCTGTTTAAGACCAACATTGCAGTAGTTTCTCAACTACTGCAATTTACAGTGCAATTTACAGTGCCTTTACACATATATCTCTATGCTGGAAAGATGCGTTTTGGCATCCACAGTTTTTTTTTTATGATGTGTTAAACCTGTTTCTGTCAATTAAACAGCTTTACAGTAGTTTCTTATCAGAAGCTCTGAAAACATGTTTCGCTCCAAGATTTATTCGAATCATGAAGCAAACAACCCTTTTTCTGGCTCTTAAACAGCATCGCAGTAGTTTCTCAACTACTGCAATTTACAGTGCCTTTACACATATATCTCTATGCTGGAAAGATGCGTTTTGGCCTCCACAGAGTTTTTTTTTAATGATGTGTTAACCCTGTTTCTGTCACTTCAACAAATTTATAGTAGGTTCTTAGCAGAAGTTCCAATACAGATGTCTCTATGAAGTAAAGATGCGATTGGGCCTCCACATAACTTCTTATAATTTTCTAACCATGTTTTTGTCATTTAAACAGCTTTACAGTAGTTTCTTATCAGAAGCTCTGAAAACATGTTTCGCTCCAAGATTTATACGAATCATGATGCAAACAACCCTGTTTAAGACCAACATTGCAGTAGTTTCTCAACTACTGCAATTTACAGTGCAATTTACAGTGCCTTTACACATATATCTCTATGCTGGAAAGATGCGTTTTGGCCTCCACAGTTTTTTTTTATGATGTGTTAAACCTGTTTCTGTCACTTAAACAGCTTTACAGTAGTTTCTTATCAGAAGCTCTGAAAACATGTTTCGCTCCAAGATTTATTCGAATCATGAAGCAAACAACCCTTTTTCTGGCTCTTAAACAGCATCGCAGTAGTTTCTCAACTACTGAAATTTACAGTGCCTTTACACATATATCTCTATGCTGGAAAGATGCGTTTTGGCCTCCACAGAGTGTTTTTTAATGATGTGTTAATCCTGTTTCTGTCACTTTAACAGATTTATAGTAGGTTCTTAGCAGAAGATCCAATACAGATGTCTCTATGCAGTAAAGATGCGTTTGGGCCTCCACATAACTTCTTATAATTTTCTAACCATGTTTCTGTCATTTAAACAGCTTTACAGTAGCTTCTTATCAGAAGCTCTGAAAACATGTTTTGCTCCAAGATTTATTCGAATCATGAAGCAAACAACCCTTTTTCTGGCTCTTAAACAGCATCGCAGTAGTTTCTCAACTACTGCAATTTACAGTGCCTTTACACATATATCTCTATGCTGGAAAGATGCGTTTTGGCCTCCACAGAGTTTTTTTTTAATGATGTGTTAACCCTGTTTCTGTCACTTCAACAGATTTATAGTAGGTTCTTAGCAGAAGTTCCAATACAGATGTCTCTATGAAGTAAAGATGCGTTTGGGCCTCCACATAACTTCTTATAATTTTCTAACCATGTTTTTGTCATTTAAACAGCTTTACAGTAGTTTCTTATCAGAAGCTCTGAAAACATGTTTCGCTCCAAGATTTATACGAATCATGATGCAAACAACCCTGTTTAAGACCAACATTGCAGTAGTTTCTCAACTACTGCAATTTACAGTGCAATTTACAGTGCCTTTACACATATATCTCTATGCTGGAAAGATGCGTTTTGGCCTCCACAGTTTTTTTTTATGATGTGTTAAACCTGTTTCTGTCACTTAAACAGCTTTACAGTAGTTTCTTATCAGAAGCTCTGAAAACATGTTTCGCTCCAAGATTTATTCGAATCATGATGCAAACAACCCTGTTTAAGACCAACATTGCAGTAGTTTCTCAACTACTGCAATTTACAGTGCAATTTACAGTGCCTTTACACATATATCTCTATGCTGGAAAGATGCGTTTTGGCCTCCACAGATTTTTTTTTATGATGTGTTAAACCTGTTTCTGTCACTTAAACAGCTTTACAGTAGTTTCTTATCAGAAGCTCTGAAAACATGTTTCGCTCCAAGATTTATTCGAATCATGAAGCAAACAACCCTTTTTCTGGCTCTTAAACAGCATCGCAGTAGTTTCTCAACTACTGCAATTTACAGTGCCTTTACACATATATCTCTATGCTGGAAAGATGCGTTTTGGCCTCCACAGAGTTTTTTTTTAATGATGTGTTAACCCTGTTTCTGTCACTTCAACAAATTTATAGTAGGTTCTTAGCAGAAGTTCCAATACAGATGTCTCTATGAAGTAAAGATGCGTTTGGGCCTCCACATAACTTCTTATCATTTTCTAACCATGTTTTTGTCATTTAAACAGCTTTACAGTAGTTTCTTATCAGAAGCTCTGAAAACATGTTTCGCTCCAAGATTTATACGAATCATGATGCAAACAACCCTGTTTAAGACCAACATTGCAGTAGTTTCTCAACTACTGCAATTTACAGTGCAATTTACAGTGCCTTTACACATATATCTCTATGCTGGAAAGATGCGTTTTGGCCTCCACAGTTTTTTTTTATGATGTGTTAAACCTGTTTCTGTCAATTAAACAGCTTTACAGTAGTTTCTTATCAGAAGCTCTGAAAACATGTTTCGCTCCAAGATTTATTCGAATCATGAAGCAAACAACCCTTTTTCTGGCTCTTAAACAGCATCGCAGTAGTTTCTCAACTACTGCAATTTACAGTGCCTTTACACATATATCTCTATGCTGGAAAGATGCGTTTTGGCCTCCACAGAGTTTTTTTTTAATGATGTGTTAACCCTGTTTCTGTCACTTTAACAGATTTATAGTAGGTTCTTAGCAGAAGTTCCAATACAGATGTCTCTATGCAAAAGATGCGTTTGGGCCTCCACATAACTTCTTATAATTTTCTAACCATGTTTTTGTAATTTAAACAGCTTTACAGTAGTTTCTTATCAGAAGCTCTGAAAACATGTTTCGCTCCAAGATTTATTCGAATCATGAAGCAAACAACCCTTTTTCTGGCTCTTAAACAGCATCGCAGTAGTTTCTCAACTACTGCAATTTACAGTGCCTTTACACATATATCTCTATGCTGGAAAGATGCGTTTTGGCCTCCACAGAGTTTTTTTTTAATGATGTGTTAACCCTGTTTCTGTCACTTCAACAAATTTATAGTAGGTTCTTAGCAGAAGTTCCAATACAGATGTCTCTATGAAGTAAAGATGCGATTGGGCCTCCACATAACTTCTTATAATTTTCAAACCATGTTTTTGTCATTTAAACAGCTTTACAGTAGTTTCTTATCAGAAGCTCTGAAAACATGTTTCGCTCCAAGATTTATACGAATCATGATGCAAACAACCCTGTTTAAGAACAACATTGCAGTAGTTTCTCAACTACTGCAATTTACAGTGCAATTTACAGTGCCTTTACACATATATCTCTATGCTGGAAAGATGCGTTTTGGCCTCCACAGAGTTTTTTTTTAATGATGTGTTAAACCTGTTTCTGTCACTTAAACAGCTTTACAGTAGTTTCTTATCAGAAGCTCTGAAAACATGTTTCGCTCCAAGATTTATTCGAATCATGAAGCAAACAACCCTTTTTCTGGCTCTTAAACAGCATCGCAGTAGTTTCTCAACTACTGAAATTTACAGTGCCTTTACACATATATCTCTATGCTGGAAAGATGCGTTTTGGCCTCCACAGAGTGTTTTTTTAATGATGTGTTAAACCTGTTTCTGTCACTTTAACAGATTTATAGTAGGTTCTTAGCAGAAGATCCAATACAGATGTCTCTATGCAGTAAAGATGCGTTTGGGCCTCCACATAACTTTTTATAATTTTCTAACCATGTTTCTGTCATTTAAACAGCTTTACAGTAGTTTCTTATCAGAAGCTCTGAAAACATGTTTTGCTCCAAGATTTATTCGAATCATGAAGCAAACAACCCTTTTTCTGGCTCTTAAACAGCATCGCAGTAGTTTCTCAACTACTGCAATTTACAGTGCCTTTACACATATATCTCTATGCTGGAAAGATGCGTTTTGGCCTCCACAGAGTTTTTTTTTAATGATGTGTTAACCCTGTTTCTGTCACTTCAACAGATTTATAGTAGGTTCTTAGCAGAAGTTCCAATACAGATGTCTCTATGAAGTAAAGATGCGTTTGGGCCTCCACATAACTTCTTATAATTTTCTAACCATGTTTTTGTCATTTAAACAGCTTTACAGTAGTTTCTTATCAGAAGCTCTGAAAACATGTTTCGCTCCAAGATTTATACGAATCATGATGCAAACAACCCTGTTTAAGACCAACATTGCAGTAGTTTCTCAACTACTGCAATTTACAGTGCAATTTACAGTGCCTTTACACATATATCTCTATGCTGGAAAGATGCGTTTTGGCCTCCACAGTTTTTTTTTATGATGTGTTAAACCTGTTTCTGTCACTTAAACAGCTTTACAGTAGTTTCTTATCAGAAGCTCTGAAAACATGTTTCGCTCCAAGATTTATACGAATCATGATGCAAACAACCCTGTTTAAGACCAACATTGCAGTAGTTTCTCAACTACTGCAATTTACAGTGCAATTTACCTTCACACATATCTCTATTCTGGAAAGATGCGTTTTGGCCTCCACAGTTTTTTTTTAATGATGTGTTAAACCTGTTTCTGTCACTTAAACAGCTTTACAGTAGTTTCTTATCAGAAGCTCTGAAAACATGTTTCGCTCCAAGATTTATTCGAATCATGAAGCAAACAACCCTTTTTCTGGCTCTTAAACAGCATCGCAGTAGTTTCTCAACTACTGCAATTTACAGTGCCTTTACACATATATCTCTATGCTGGAAAGATGCGTTTTGGCCTCCACAGAGTTTTTTTTTAATGATGTGTTAACCCTGTTTCCGTCACTTCAACAAATTTATAGTAGGTTCTTAGCAGAAGTTCCAATACAGATGTCTCTATGAAGTAAAGATGCGATTGGGCCTCCACATAACTTCTTATAATTTTCTAACCATGTTTTTGTCATTTAAACAGCTTTACAGTAGTTTCTTATCAGAAGCTCTGAAAACATGTTTCGCTCCAAGATTTATTCGAATCATGAAGCAAACAACCCTTTTTCTGGCTCTTAAACAGCATCGCAGTAGTTTCTCAACTACTGCAATTTACAGTGCCTTTACACATATATCTCTATGCTGGAAAGATGCGTTTTGGCCTCCACAGAGTTTTTTTTTAATGATGTGTTAACCCTGTTTCTGTCACTTTAACAGATTTATAGTAGGTTCTTAGCAGAAGATCCAATACAGATGTCTCTATGCAGTAAAGATGCGTTTGGGCCTCCACATAACTTCTTATAATTTTCTAACCATGTTTCTGTCATTTAAACAGCTTTACAGTAGCTTCTTATCAGAAGCTCTGAAAACATGTTTTGCTCCAAGATTTATTCGAATCATGAAGCAAACAACCCTTTTTCTGGCTCTTAAACAGCATCGCAGTAGTTTCTCAACTACTGCAATTTACAGTGCCTTTACACATATATCTCTATGCTGGAAAGATGCGTTTTGGCCTCCACAGAGTTTTTTTTTAATGATGTGTTAACCCTGTTTCTGTCACTTCAACAGATTTATAGTAGGTTCTTAGCAGAAGTTCCAATACAGATGTCTCTATGAAGTAAAGATGCGTTTGGGCCTCCACATAACTTCTTATAATTTTCTAACCATGTTTTTGTCATTTAAACAGCTTTACAGTAGTTTCTTATCAGAAGCTCTGAAAACATGTTTCGCTCCAAGATTTATACGAATCATGATGCAAACAACCCTGTTTAAGAACAACATTGCAGTAGTTTCTCAACTACTGCAATTTACAGTGCAATTTACAGTGCCTTTACACATATATCTCTATGCTGGAAAGATGCGTTTTGGCCTGCACAGTTTTTTTTTATGATGTGTTAAACCTGTTTCTGTCACTTAAACAGCTTTACAGTAGTTTCTTATCAGAAGCTCTGAAAACATGTTTCGCTCCAAGATTTATTCGAATCATGATGCAAACAACCCTGTTTAAGACCAACATTGCAGTAGTTTCTCAACTACTGCAATTTACAGTGCAATTTACAGTGCCTTTACACATATATCTCTATGCTGGAAAGATGCGTTTTGGCCTCCACAGTTTTTTTTTTATGATGTGTTAAACCTGTTTCTGTCAATTAAACAGCTTTACAGTAGTTTCTTATCAGAAGCTCTGAAAACATGTTTCGCTCCAAGATTTATTCGAATCATGAAGCAAACAACCCTTTTTCTGGCTCTTAAACAGCATCGCAGTAGTTTCTCAACTACTGCAATTTACAGTGCCTTTACACATATATCTCTATGCTGGAAAGATGCGTTTTGGCCTCCACAGAGTTTTTTTTTAATGATGTGTTAACCCTGTTTCTGTCACTTCAACAGATTTATAGTAGGTTCTTAGCAGAAGTTCCAATACAGATGTCTCTATGAAGTAAAGATGCGATTGGGCCTCCACATAACTTCTTATAATTTTCTAACCATGTTTTTGTCATTTAAACAGCTTTACAGTAGTTTCTTATCAGAAGCTCTGAAAACATGTTTCGCTCCAAGATTTATTCGAATCATGAAGCAAACAACCCTTTTTCTGGCTCTTAAACAGCATCGCAGTAGTTTCTCAACTACTGCAATTTACAGTGCCTTTACACATATATCTCTATGCTGGAAAGATGCGTTTTGGCCTCCACAGAGTTTTTTTTTAATGATGTGTTAACCCTGTTTCTGTCACTTCAACAAATTTATAGTAGGTTCTTAGCAGAAGTTCCAATACAGATGTCTCTATGAAGTAAAGATGCGATTGGGCCTCCACATAACTTCTTATAATTTTCAAACCATGTTTTTGTCATTTAAACAGCTTTACAGTAGTTTCTTATCAGAAGCTCTGAAAACATGTTTCGCTCCAAGATTTATACGAATCATGATGCAAACAACCCTGTTTAAGACCAACATTGCAGTAGTTTCTCAACTACTGCAATTTACAGTGCAATTTACAGTGCCTTTACACATATATCTCTATGCTGGAAAGATGCGTTTTGGCCTCCACAGTTTTTTTTTATGATGTGTTAAACCTGTTTCTGTCACTTAAACAGCTTTACAGTAGTTTCTTATCAGAAGCTCTGAAAACATGTTTCGCTCCAAGATTTATTCGAATCATGAAGCAAACAACCCTTTTTCTGGCTCTTAAACAGCATCGCAGTAGTTTCTCAACTACTGAAATTTACAGTGCCTTTACACATATATCTCTATGCTGGAAAGATGCGTTTTGGCCTCCACAGAGTGTTTTTTAATGATGTGTTAAACCTGTTTCTGTCACTTTAACAGATTTATAGTAGGTTCTTAGCAGAAGATCCAATACAGATGTCTCTATGCAGTAAAGATGCGTTTGGGCCTCCACATAACTTCTTATAATTTTCTAACCATGTTTCTGTCATTTAAACAGCTTTACAGTAGTTTCTTATCAGAAGCTCTGAAAACATGTTTTGCTCCAAGATTTATTCGAATCATGAAGCAAACAACCCTTTTTCTGGCTCTTAAACAGCATCGCAGTAGTTTCTCAACTACTGCAATTTACAGTGCCTTTACACATATATCTCTATGCTGGAAAGATGCGTTTTGGCCTCCACAGAGTTTTTTTTTAATGATGTGTTAACCCTGTTTCTGTCACTTCAACAGATTTATAGTAGGTTCTTAGCAGAAGTTCCAATACAGATGTCTCTATGAAGTAAAGATGCGTTTGGGCCTCCACATAACTTCTTATAATTTTCTAACCATGTTTTTGTCATTTAAACAGCTTTACAGTAGTTTCTTATCAGAAGCTCTGAAAACATGTTTCGCTCCAAGATTTATACGAATCATGATGCAAACAACCCTGTTTAAGACCAACATTGCAGTAGTTTCTCAACTACTGCAATTTACAGTGCAATTTACAGTGCCTTTACACATATATCTCTATGCTGGAAAGATGCGTTTTGGCCTCCACAGTTTTTTTTTATGATGTGTTAAACCTGTTTCTGTCACTTAAACAGCTTTACAGTAGTTTCTTATCAGAAGCTCTGAAAACATGTTTCGCTCCAAGATTTATTCGAATCATGATGCAAACAACCCTGTTTAAGACCAACATTGCAGTAGTTTCTCAACTACTGCAATTTACAGTGCAATTTACAGTGCCTTTACACATATATCTCTATGCTGGAAAGATGCGTTTTGGCCTCCACAGTTTTTTTTTTATGATGTGTTAAACCTGTTTCTGTCAATTAAACAGCTTTACAGTAGTTTCTTATCAGAAGCTCTGAAAACATGTTTCGCTCCAAGATTTATTCGAATCATGAAGCAAACAACCCTTTTTCTGGCTCTTAAACAGCATCGCAGTAGTTTCTCAACTACTGCAATTTACAGTGCCTTTACACATATATCTCTATGCTGGAAAGATGCGTTTTGGCCTCCACAGAGTTTTTTTTAATGATGTGTTAACCCTGTTTCTGTCACTTCAACAAATTTATAGTAGGTTCTTAGCAGAAGTTCCAATACAGATGTCTCTATGAAGTAAAGATGCGATTGGGCCTCCACATAACTTCTTATAATTTTCTAACCATGTTTTTGTCATTTAAACAGCTTTACAGTAGTTTCTTATCAGAAGCTCTGAAAACATGTTTCGCTCCAAGATTTATTCGAATCATGAAGCAAACAACCCTTTTTCTGGCTCTTAAACAGCATCGCAGTAGTTTCTCAACTACTGCAATTTACAGTGCCTTTACACATATATCTCTATGCTGGAAAGATGCGTTTTGGCCTCCACAGAGTGTTTTTTAATGATGTGTTAAACCTGTTTCTGTCACTTTAACAGATTTATAGTAGGTTCTTAGCAGAAGATCCAATACAGATGTCTCTATGCAGTAAAGATGCGTTTGGGCCTCCACATAACTTCTTATAATTTTCTAACCATGTTTCTGTCATTTAAACAGCTTTACAGTAGCTTCTTATCAGAAGCTCTGAAAACATGTTTTGCTCCAAGATTTATTCGAATCATGAAGCAAACAACCCTTTTTCTGGCTCTTAAACAGCATCGCAGTAGTTTCTCAACTACTGCAATTTACAGTGCCTTTACACATATATCTCTATGCTGGAAAGATGCGTTTTGGCCTCCACAGAGTTTTTTTTTAATGATGTGTTAACCCTGTTTCTGTCACTTCAACAGATTTATAGTAGGTTCTTAGCAGAAGTTCCAATACAGATGTCTCTATGAAGTAAAGATGCGTTTGGGCCTCCACATAACTTCTTATAATTTTCTAACCATGTTTTGTCATTTAAACAGCNTGATGCAAAAACCCTGTTTAAGACCTACATTGCAGTAGTTTCTCAACTACTGCAATTTACAGTGCAATTTACAGTGCCTTTACACATATATCTCTATGCTGGAAAGATGCGTTTTGGCCTCCACAGAGTTTTTTTTTAATAATGTGATCTGTCACTTTAACAGATTTACAGTAGGTTCTTAGCAGAAGTTCCAATACAGATGTCTCTATGCAGTAAAGATGCGTTTTGGCCTCCACAGTTTTTTTTTCATGATGTGTTAACCCTGTTTCTGTCACTTAAACAGCTTTACAGTAGTTTCTTATCAGAAGCTCTGAAAACATGTTTCGCTCCAAGATTTATTCGAATCATGAAGCAAACAACCCTTTTTCTGGCTCTTAAACAGCATTGCAGTAGTTTCTCAACTACTGCAATTTACAGTGCCTTTACACATATATCTCTATGCTGGAAAGATGCGTTTTGGCCTCCACAGAGTTTTTTTTAATGATGTGTTAACCCTGTTTCTGTCACTTTAACAGATTTATAGTAGGTTCTTAGCAGAAGTTCCAATACAGATGTCTCTATGCAATAAAGACCCTTTTTTTCTTATCAGAAGCTCTGAAAACATGTTTTGCTCCAAGATTTAAACGAATCATGATGCAAACAACCCTGTTTAAGAACAACATTGCAGTAGTTTCTCAACTACTGCAATTTACAGTGCAATTTACAGTGCCTTTACACATATATCTCTATGCTGGAAAGATGCGTTTTGGCATCCACAGTTTTTTTTTTATGATGTGTTAACCCTGTTTCTGTCACTTAAACAGCTTTACAGTAGTTTCTTATCAGAAGCTCTGAAAACATGTTTCGCTCCAAGATTTATTCGAATCATGAAGCAAACAACCCTTTTTCTGGCTCTTAAACAGCATTGCAGTAGTTTCTCAACTACTGCAATTTACAGTGCCTTTACACATATATCTCTATGCTGGAAAGATGCGTTTTGGCCTCCACAGAGTTTTTTTTTAATGATGTGTTAACCCTGTTTCTGTCACTTTAACAGATTTATAGTAGGTTCTTAGCAGAAGTTCCAATACAGATGTCTCTATGCAATAAAGACCCTTTTTTTCTTATCAGAAGCTCTGAAAACATGTTTCGCTCCAAGATTTATACGAATCATGATGCAAACAACCCTGTTTAAGACCAACATTGCAGTAGTTTCTCAACTACTGCAATTTACAGTGCAATTTACAGTGCCTTTACACATATATCTCTATGCTGGAAAGATGCGTTTTGGCCTCCACAGTTTTTTTTTATGATGTGTTAACCCTGTTTCTGTCACTTAAACAGCTTTACAGTAGTTTCTTATCAGAAGCTCTGAAAACATGTTTCGCTCCAAGATTTATTCGAATCATGAAGCAAACAACCCTTTTTCTGGCTCTTAAACAGCATCGCAGTAGTTTCTCAACTACTGCAATTTACAGTGCCTTTACACATATATCTCTATGCTGGAAAGATGCGTTTTGGCCTCCACAGAGTTTTTTTTAATGATGTGTTAACCCTGTTTCTGTCACTTTAACAGATTTATAGTAGGTTCTTAGCAGAAGTTCCAATACAGATGTCTCTATGCAATAAAGACCCTTTTTTTCTTATCAGAAGCTCTGAAAACATGTTTTGCTCCAAGATTTAAACGAATCATGATGCAAACAACCCTGTTTAAGACCAACATTGCAGTAGTTTCTCAACTACTGCAATTTACAGTGCAATTTACAGTGCCTTTACACATATATCTCTATGCTGGAAAGATGCGTTTTGGCATCCACAGTTTTTTTTTTATGATGTGTTAACCCTGTTTCTGTCACTTAAACAGCTTTACAGTAGTTTCTTATCAGAAGCTCTGAAAACATGTTTCGCTCCAAGATTTATTCGAATCATGAAGCAAACAACCCTTTTTCTGGCTCTTAAACAGCATTGCAGTAGTTTCTCAACTACTGCAATTTACAGTGCCTTTACACATATATCTCTATGCTGGAAAGATGCGTTTTGGCCTCCACAGAGTTTTTTTTAATGATGTGTTAACCCTGTTTCTGTCACTTTAACAGATTTATAGTAGGTTCTTAGCAGAAGTTCCAATACAGATGTCTCTATGCAATAAAGACCCTTTTTTTCTTATCAGAAGCTCTGAAAACATGTTTCGCTCCAAGATTTATACGAATCATGATGCAAACAACCCTGTTTAAGACCAACATTGCAGTAGTTTCTCAACTACTGCAATTTACAGTGCAATTTACCTTCACACATATCTCTATGCTGGAAAGATGCGTTTTGGCCTCCACATAACTTCTTATAATTTTCTAACCATGTTTCTGTCATTTAAACAGCTTTACAGTAGTTTCTTATCAGAAGCTCTGAAAACATGTTTTGCTCCAAGATTTATTCGAATCATGAAGCAAACAACCCTTTTTCTGGCTCTTAAACAGCATCGCAGTAGTTTCTCAACTACTGCAATTTACAGTGCCTTTACACATATATCTCTATGCTGGAAAGATGCGTTTTGGCCTCCACAGAGTTTTTTTTTAATGATGTGTTAACCCTGTTTTTGTCACTTTAACAGATTTATAGTAGGTTCTTAGCAGAAGTTCCAATACAGATGTCTCTATGCAGTAAAGATGCGTTTGGGCCTCCACATAACTTCTTATAATTTTCTAACCATGTTTCTGTCATTTAAACAGCTTTACAGTAGTTTCTTATCAGAAGCTCTGAAAACATGTTTCGCTCCAAGATTTATTCGAATCATGAAGCAAACAACCCTTTTTCTGGCTCTTAAACAGCATTGCAGTAGTTTCTCAACTACTGCAATTTACAGTGCCTTTACACATATATCTCTATGCTGGAAAGATGCGTTTTGGCCTCCACAGAGTTTTTTTTTAATGATGTGATCTGTCACTTTAACAGATTTATAGTAGGTTCTTAGCAGAAGTTCCAATACAGATGTCTCTATGCAGTAAAGATGCGTTTGGGCCTCCACATAACTTCTTATAATTTTCTAACCATGTTTCTGTCATTTAAACAGCTTTACAGTAGTTTCTTATCAGAAGCTCTGAAAACATGTTTCGCTCCAAGATTTATTCGAATCATGAAGCAAACAACCCTTTTTCTGGCTCTTAAACAGCATTGCAGTAGTTTCTCAACTACTGCAATTTACAGTGCCTTTACACATATGCTATGCTGGAAAGATGCGTTTTGGCCTCCACAGAGTTTTTTTTTAATGATGTGTTAACCCTGTTTCTGTCACTTTAACAGATTTATAGTAGGTTCTTAGCAGAAGTTCCAATACAGATGTCTCTATGCAATAAAGACCCTTTTTTTCTTATCAGAAGCTCTGAAAACATGTTTCGCTCCAAGATTTATACGAATCATGATGCAAACAACCCTGTTTAAGACCAACATTGCAGTAGTTTCTCAACTACTGCAATTTACAGTGCAATTTACAGTGCCTTTACACATATATCTCTATGCTGGAAAGATGCGTTTTGGCATCCACAGTTTTTTTTTTATGATGTGTTAACCCTGTTTCTGTCACTTAAACAGCTTTACAGTAGTTTCTTATCAGAAGCTCTGAAAACATGTTTCGCTCCAAGATTTATTCGAATCATGAAGCAAACAACCCTTTTTCTGGCTCTTAAACAGCATCGCAGTAGTTTCTCAACTACTGCAATTTACAGTGCCTTTACACATATATCTCTATGCTGGAAAGATGCGTTTTGGCCTCCACAGTTTTTTTTTAATGATGTGTTAACCCTGTTTCTGTCACTTTAACAGCTTTACAGTAGTTTCTTATCAGAAGCTCTGAAAACATGTTTCGCTCCAAGATTTCATACGAATCATGATGCAAACAACCCTGTTTAAGAACAACATTGCAGTAGTTTCTCAACTACTGCAATTTACAGTGCAATTTACAGTGCCTTTACACATATATCTCTATGCTGGAAAGATGCGTTTTGGCCTCCACAGAGTTTTTTTTTAATGATGTGATCTGTCACTTTAACAGATTTACAGTAGGTTCTTAGCAGAAGTTCCAATACAGATGTCTCTATGCAGTAAAGATGCGTTTTGGCCTCCACAGTTTTTTTTTTATGATGTGTTAACCCTGTTTCTGTCACTTAAACAGCTTTACAGTAGTTTCTTATCAGAAGCTCTGAAAACATGTTTCGCTCCAAGATTTATTCGAATCATGAAGCAAACAACCCTTTTTCTGGCTCTTAAACAGCATTGCAGTAGTTTCTCAACTACTGCAATTTACAGTGCCTTTACACATATATCTCTATGCTGGAAAGATGCGTTTTGGCCTCCACAGAGTTTTTTTTTAATGATGTGTTAACCCTGTTTCTGTCACTTTAACAGATTTATAGTAGGTTCTTAGCAGAAGTTCCAATACAGATGTCTCTATGCAATAAAGACCCTTTTTTTCTTATCAGAAGCTCTGAAAACATGTTTTGCTCCAAGATTTAAACGAATCATGATGCAAACAACCCTGTTTAAGACCAACATTGCAGTAGTTTCTCAACTACTGCAATTTACAGTGCAATTTACAGTGCCTTTACACATATATCTCTATGCTGGAAAGATGCGTTTTGGCATCCACAGTTTTTTTTTTATGATGTGTTAACCCTGTTTCTGTCACTTAAACAGCTTTACAGTAGTTTCTTATCAGAAGCTCTGAAAACATGTTTCGCTCCAAGATTTATTCGAATCATGAAGCAAACAACCCTTTTTCTGGCTCTTAAACAGCATTGCAGTAGTTTCTCAACTACTGCAATTTACAGTGCCTTTACACATATATCTCTATGCTGGAAAGATGCGTTTTGGCCTCCACAGAGTTTTTTTTTAATGATGTGTTAACCCTGTTTCTGTCACTTTAACAGATTTATAGTAGGTTCTTAGCAGAAGTTCCAATACAGATGTCTCTATGCAATAAAGACCCTTTTTTTCTTATCAGAAGCTCTGAAAACATGTTTCGCTCCAAGATTTAAACGAATCATGATGCAAACAACCCTGTTTAAGACCAACATTGCAGTAGTTTCTCAACTACTGCAATTTACAGTGCAATTTACAGTGCCTTTACACATATATCTCTATGCTGGAAAGATGCGTTTTGGCATCCACAGTTTTTTTTTTATGATGTGTTAACCCTGTTTCTGTCACTTAAACAGCTTTACAGTAGTTTCTTATCAGAAGCTCTGAAAACATGTTTCGCTCCAAGATTTATTCGAATCATGAAGCAAACAACCCTTTTTCTGGCTCTTAAACAGCATTGCAGTAGTTTCTCAACTACTGCAATTTACAGTGCCTTTACACATATATCTCTATGCTGGAAAGATGCGTTTTGGCCTCCACAGTTTTTTTTTATGATGTGTTAAACCTGTTTCTGTCACTTAAACAGCTTTACAGTAGTTTCTTATCAGAAGCTCTGAAAACATGTTTCGCTCCAAGATTCATACGAATCATGATGCAAATAACCCTGTTTAAGACCTACATTGCAGTAGTTTCTCAACTACTGCAATTTACAGTGCAATTTACCTTCACACATATCTCTATGCTGGAAAGATGCGTTTTGGCCTCCACAGAGTTTTTTTTAATGATGTGTTAACCCTGTTTCTGTCACTTTAACAGATTTACAGTAGGTTCTTAGCAGAAGTTCCAATACAGATGTCTCTATGCAGTAAAGATGCGTTTTGGCCTCCACAGTTTTTTTTTTATGATGTGTTAACCCATGTTTCTGTCACTTAAACAGCTTTACAGTAGTTTCTTATCAGAAGCTCTGAAAACATGTTTCGCTCCAAGATTTATTCGAATCATGAAGCAAACAACCCTTTTTCTGGCTCTTAAACAGCATTGCAGTAGTTTCTCAACTACTGCAATTTACAGTGCCTTTACACATATATCTCTATGCTGGAAAGATGCGTTTTGGCCTCCACAGAGTTTTTTTTAATGATGTGTTAACCCTGTTTCTGTCACTTTAACAGATTTATAGTAGGTTCTTAGCAGAAGTTCCAATACAGATGTCTCTATGCAATAAAGACCCTTTTTTTCTTATCAGAAGCTCTGAAAACATGTTTTGCTCCAAGATTTAAACGAATCATGATGCAAACAACCCTGTTTAAGACCAACATTGCAGTAGTTTCTCAACTACTGCAATTTACAGTGCAATTTACAGTGCCTTTACACATATATCTCTATGCTGGAAAGATGCGTTTTGGCATCCACAGTTTTTTTTTTATGATGTGTTAACCCTGTTTCTGTCACTTAAACAGCTTTACAGTAGTTTCTTATCAGAAGCTCTGAAAACATGTTTCGCTCCAAGATTTATTCGAATCATGAAGCAAACAACCCTTTTTCTGGCTCTTAAACAGCATTGCAGTAGTTTCTCAACTACTGCAATTTACAGTGCCTTTACACATATATCTCTATGCTGGAAAGATGCGTTTTGGCCTCCACAGTTTTTTTTTATGATGTGTTAAACCTGTTTCTGTCACTTAAACTTCTTTACAGTAGTTTCTTATCAGAAGCTCTGAAAACATGTTTCGCTCCAAGATTCATACGAATCATGATGCAAATAACCCTGTTTAAGACCTACATTGCAGTAGTTTCTCAACTACTGCAATTTACAGTGCAATTTACCTTCACACATATCTCTATGCTGGAAAGATGCGTTTTGGCCTCCACAGAGTTTTTTTTTAATGATGTGATCTGTCACTTTAACAGATTTACAGTAGGTTCTTAGCAGAAGTTCCAATACAGATGTCTCTATGCAGTAAAGATGCGTTTTGGCCTCCACAGTTTTTTTTTTATGATGTGTTAACCCTGTTTCTGTCACTTAAACAGCTTTACAGTAGTTTCTTATCAGAAGCTCTGAAAACATGTTTCGCTCCAAGATTTATTCGAATCATGAAGCAAACAACCCTTTTTCTGGCTCTTAAACAGCATTGCAGTAGTTTCTCAACTACTGCAATTTACAGTGCCTTTACACATATATCTCTATGCTGGAAAGATGCGTTTTGGCCTCCACAGAGTTTTTTTTTAATGATGTGTTAACCCTGTTTCTGTCACTTTAACAGATTTATAGTAGGTTCTTAGCAGAAGTTCCAATACAGATGTCTCTATGCAATAAAGACCCTTTTTTTCTTATCAGAAGCTCTGAAAACATGTTTTGCTCCAAGATTTAAACGAATCATGATGCAAACAACCCTGTTTAAGACCAACATTGCAGTAGTTTCTCAACTACTGCAATTTACAGTGCAATTTACAGTGCCTTTACACATATATCTCTATGCTGGAAAGATGCGTTTTGGCATCCACAGTTTTTTTTTTATGATGTGTTAACCCTGTTTCTGTCACTTAAACAGCTTTACAGTAGTTTCTTATCAGAAGCTCTGAAAACATGTTTCGCTCCAAGATTTATTCGAATCATGAATCAAACAACCCTTTTTCTGGCTCTTAAACAGCATTGCAGTAGTTTCTCTTCTACTGCAATTTACAGTGCAATTTACAGTGCCTTTACACATATATCTCTATGCTGGAAAGATGCGTTTTGGCCTCCACAGTTTTTTTTTATGATGTGTTAAACCTGTTTCTGTCACTTAAACAGCTTTACAGTAGTTTCTTATCAGAAGCTCTGAAAACATGTTTCGCTCCAAGATTTATTCGAATCATGAAGCAAACAACCCTTTTTCTGGCTCTTAAACAGCATCGCAGTAGTTTCTCAACTACTGAAATTTACAGTGCCTTTACACATATATCTCTATGCTGGAAAGATGCGTTTTGGCCTCCACAGAGTTTTTTTTAATGATGTGTTAAACCTGTTTCTGTCACTTTAACAGATTTATAGTAGGTTCTTAGCAGAAGATCCAATACAGATGTCTCTATGCAGTAAAGATGCGTTTGGGCCTCCACATAACTTCTTATAATTTTCTAACCATGTTTCTGTCATTTAAACAGCTTTACAGTAGTTTCTTATCAGAAGCTCTGAAAACATGTTTCGCTCCAAGATTTATACGAATCATGATGCAAACAACCCTGTTTAAGACCAACATTGCAGTAGTTTCTCAACTACTGCAATTTACAGTGCAATTTACAGTGCCTTTACACATATATCTCTATGCTGGAAAGATGCGTTTTGGCCTCCACAGTTTTTTTTTATGATGTGTTAAACCTGTTTCTGTCACTTAAACAGCTTTACAGTAGTTTCTTATCAGAAGCTCTGAAAACATGTTTCGCTCCAAGATTCATACGAATCATGATGCAAACAACCCTGTTTAAGACCTACATTGCAGTAGTTTCTCAACTACTGCAATTTACAGTGCAATTTACCTTCACACATATCTCTATGCTGGAAAGATGCGTTTTGGCCTCCACAGAGTTTTTTTTATGATGTGTTAACCCTGTTTCTGTCACTTTAACAGATTTACAGTAGGTTCTTAGCAGAAGATCCAATACAGATGTCTCTATGTAATAAAGACCCTTTTTTTCTTATCAGAAGCTCTGAAAACATGTTTCGCTCCAAGATTTATACGAATCATGATGCAAACAACCCTGTTTAAGACCAACATTGCAGTAGTTTCTCAACTACTGCAATTTACAGTGCAATTTACAGTGCCTTTACACATATATCTCTATGCTGGAAAGATGCGTTTTGGCCTCCACAGTTTTTTTTTATGATGTGTTAAACCTGTTTCTGTCATTTAAACAGCTTTACAGTAGTTTCTTATCAGAAGCTCTGAAAACATGTTTCGCTCCAAGATTTATTCGAATCATGAAGCAAACAACCCTTTTTCTGGCTCTTAAACAGCATCGCAGTAGTTTCTCAACTACTGCAATTTACAGTGCCTTTACACATATATCTCTATGCTGGAAAGATGCGTTTTGGCCTCCACAGAGTTTTTTTTTAATGATGTGTTAACCCTGTTTCTGTCACTTTAACAGATTTACAGTAGGTTCTTAGCAGAAGTTCCAATACAGATGTCTCTATGCAGTAAAGATGCGTTTGGGCCTCCACATAACTTCTTATAATTTTCTAACCATGTTTCTGTCATTTAAACAGCTTTACAGTAGTTTCTTATCAGAAGCTCTGAAAACATGTTTCGCTCCAAGATTTATTCGAATCATGAAGCAAACAACCCTTTTTCTGGCTCTTAAACAGCATCGCAGTAGTTTCTCAACTACTGCAATTTACAGTGCCTTTACACATATATCTCTATGCTGGAAAGATGCGTTTTGGCCTCCACAGAGTTTTTTTTAATGATGTGTTAACCCTGTTTCTGTCACTTTAACAGATTTATAGTAGGTTCTTAGCAGAAGTTCCAATACAGATGTCTCTATGCAAAAGATGCGTTAGGGCCTCCACATAACTTCTTATAATTTTCTAACCATGTTTTTGTAATTTAAACAGCTTTACAGTAGTTTCTTATCAGAAGCTCTGAAAACATGTTTCGCTCCAAGATTTATTCGAATCATGAAGCAAACAACCCTTTTTCTGGCTCTTAAACAGCATCGCAGTAGTTTCTCAACTACTGCAATTTACAGTGCCTTTACACATATATCTCTATGCTGGAAAGATGCGTTTTGGCCTCCACAGAGTTTTTTTTTAATGATGTGTTAACCCTGTTTCTGTCACTTCAACAGATTTATAGTAGGTTCTTAGCAGAAGTTCCAATACAGATGTCTCTATGAAGTAAAGATGCGTTTGGGCCTCCACATAACTTTTTATAATTTTCTAACCATGTTTTTGTCATTTAAACAGCTTTACAGTAGTTTCTTATCAGAAGCTTTGAAAACATGTTTCGCTCCAAGATTTATACGAATCATGATGCAAACAACCCTGTTTAAGACCAACATTGCAGTAGTTTCTCAACTACTGCAATTTACAGTGCAATTTACAGTGCCTTTACACATATATCTCTATGCTGGAAAGATGCGTTTTGGCCTCCACAGTTTTTTTTTATGATGTGTTAAACCTGTTTCTGTCACTTAAACAGCTTTACAGTAGTTTCTTATCAGAAGCTCTGAAAACATGTTTCGCTCCAAGATTTATTCGAATCATGAAGCAAACAACCCTTTTTCTGGCTCTTAAACAGCATTGCAGTAGTTTCTCAACTACTGCAATTTACAGTGCCTTTACACATATATCTCTATGCTGGAAAGATGCGTTTTGGCCTCCACAGAGTTTTTTTTTAATGATGTGTTAACCCTGTTTCTGTCACTTTAACAGATTTATAGTAGGTTCTTAGCAGAAGTTCCAATACAGATGTCTCTATGCAATAAAGACCCTTTTTTTCTTATCAGAAGCTCTGAAAACATGTTTTGCTCCAAGATTTAAACGAATCATGATGCAAACAACCCTGTTTAAGACCAACATTGCAGTAGTTTCTCAACTACTGCAATTTACAGTGCAATTTACAGTGCCTTTACACATATATCTCTATGCTGGAAAGATGCGTTTTGGCATCCACAGTTTTTTTTTTATGATGTGTTAACCCTGTTTCTGTCACTTAAACAGCTTTACAGTAGTTTCTTATCAGAAGCTCTGAAAACATGTTTCGCTCCAAGATTTATTCGAATCATGAAGCAAACAACCCTTTTTCTGGCTCTTAAACAGCATTGCAGTAGTTTCTCTTCTACTGCAATTTACAGTGCCTTTACACATATATCTCTATGCTGGAAAGATGCGTTTTGGCCTCCACAGAGTTTTTTTTTAATGATGTGTTAACCCTGTTTCTGTCACTTTAACAGATTTATAGTAGGTTCTTAGCAGAAGTTCCAATACAGATGTCTCTATGCAATAAAGACCCTTTTTTTCTTATCAGAAGCTCTGAAAACATGTTTCGCTCCAAGATTTATACGAATCATGATGCAAACAACCCGGTTTAAGACCAACATTGCAGTAGTTTCTCAACTACTGCAATTTACAGTGCAATTTACAGTGCCTTTACACATATATCTCTATGCTGGAAAGATGCGTTTTGGCCTCCACAGTTTTTTTTTATGATGTGTTAAACCTGTTTCTGTCACTTAAACAGCTTTACAGTAGTTTCTTATCAGAAGCTCTGAAAACATGTTTCGCTCCAAGATTTATTCGAATCATGAAGCAAACAACCCTTTTTCTGGCTCTTAAACAGCATCGCAGTAGTTTCTCAACTACTGAAATTTACAGTGCCTTTACACATATATCTCTATGCTGGAAAGATGCGTTTTGGCCTCCACAGAGTTTTTTTTAATGATGTGTTAAACCTGTTTCTGTCACTTTAACAGATTTATAGTAGGTTCTTAGCAGAAGTTCCAATACAGATGTCTCTATGCAGTAAAGATGCGTTTGGGCCTCCACATAACTTCTTATAATTTTCTAACCATGTTTCTGTCATTTAAACAGCTTTACAGTAGTTCCTTATCAGAAGCTCTGAAAACATGTTTCGCTCCAAGATTTATACGAATCATGATGCAAACAACCCTGTTTAAGACCAACATTGCAGTAGTTTCTCAACTACTGCAATTTACAGTGCAATTTACAGTGCCTTTACACATATATCTCTATGCTGGAAAGATGCGTTTTGGCATCCACAGTTTTTTTTTATGATGTGTTAACCCTGTTTCTGTCACTTAAACAGCTTTACAGTAGTTTCTTATCAGAAGCTCTGAAAACATGTTTCGCTCCAAGATTTATTCGAATCATGAAGCAAACAACACTTTTTCTGGCTCTTAAACAGCAATGCAGTAGTTTCTCTTCTACTGCAATTTACAGTGCCTTTACACATATATCTCTATGCTGGAAAGATGCGTTTTGGCCTCCACAGAGTTTTTTTTTAATGATGTGTTAACCCTGTTTCTGTCACTTTAACAGATTTATAGTAGGTTCTTAGCAGAAGTTCCAATACAGATGTCTCTATGCAATAAAGACCCTTTTTTTCTTATCAGAAGCTCTGAAAACATGTTTCGCTCCAAGATTTATACGAATCATGATGCAAACAACCCGGTTTAAGACCAACATTGCAGTAGTTTCTCAACTACTGCAATTTACAGTGCAATTTACAGTGCCTTTACACATATATCTCTATGCTGGAAAGATGCGTTTTGGCCTCCACAGTTTTTTTTTATGATGTGTTAAACCTGTTTCTGTCACTTAAACAGCTTTACAGTAGTTTCTTATCAGAAGCTCTGAAAACATGTTTCGCTCCAAGATTTATTCGAATCATGAAGCAAACAACCCTTTTTCTGGCTCTTAAACAGCATCGCAGTAGTTTCTCAACTACTGAAATTTACAGTGCCTTTACACATATATCTCTATGCTGGAAAGATGCGTTTTGGCCTCCACAGAGTTTTTTTTAATGATGTGTTAAACCTGTTTCTGTCACTTTAACAGATTTATAGTAGGTTCTTAGCAGAAGATCCAATACAGATGTCTCTATGCAGTAAAGATGCGTTTGGGCCTCCACATAACTTCTTATAATTTTCTAACCATGTTTCTGTCATTTAAACAGCTTTACAGTAGTTTCTTATCAGAAGCTCTGAAAACATGTTTCGCTCCAAGATTTATACGAATCATGATGCAAACAACCCTGTTTAAGACCAACATTGCAGTAGTTTCTCAACTACTGCAATTTACAGTGCAATTTACAGTGCCTTTACACATATATCTCTATGCTGGAAAGATGCGTTTTGGCCTCCACAGTTTTTTTTATGATGTGTTAAACCTGTTTCTGTCACTTAAACAGCTTTACAGTAGTTTCTTATCAGAAGCTCTGAAAACATGTTTCGCTCCAAGATTTATTCGAATCATGAAGCAAACAACCCTTTTTCTGGCTCTTAAACAGCATCGCAGTAGTTTCTCAACTACTGCAATTTACAGTGCCTTTACACATATATCTCTATGCTGGAAAGATGCGTTTTGGCCTCCACAGAGTTTTTTTTTAATGATGTGTTAACCCTGTTTCTGTCACTTTAACAGATTTATAGTAGGTTCTTAGCAGAAGTTCCAATACAGATGTCTCTATGCAGTAAAGATGCGTTTGGGCCTCCACATAACTTTTTATAATTTTCTAACCATGTTTTTGTCATTTAAACAGCTTTACAGTAGTTTCTTATCAGAAGCTCTGAAAACATGTTTCGCTCCAAGATTCATACGAATCATGATGCAAACAACCCTGTTTAAGACCTACATTGCAGTAGTTTCTCAACTACTGCAATTTACAGTGCAATTTACATTCACACATATCTCTATGCTGGAAAGATGCGTTTTGGCCTCCACAGAGTTTTTTTTAATGATGTGTTAACCCTGTTTCTGTCACTTTAACAGATTTATAGTAGGTTCTTAGCAGAAGTTCCAATACAGATGTCTCTATGCAGTAAAGATGCGTTTGGGCCTTCACATAACTTCTTATAATTTTCTAACCATGTTTCTGTCATTTAAACAGCTTTACAGTAGTTTCTTATCAGAAGCTCTGAAAACATGTTTCGCTCCAAGATTTATTCGAATCATGAAGCAAACAACCCTTTTTCTGGCTCTTAAACAGCATCGCAGTAGTTTCTCAACTACTGCAATTTACAGTGCCTTTACACATATATCTCTATGCTGGAAAGATGCGTTTTGGCCTCCACAGAGTTTTTTTTAATGATGTGTTAACCCTGTTTCTGTCACTTTAACAGATTTATAGTAGGTTCTTAGCAGAAGTTCCAATACAGATGTCTCTATGCAATAAAGACCCTTTTTTTCTTATCAGAAGCTCTGAAAACATGTTTCGCTCCAAGATTTATACGAATCATGATGCAAACAACCCTGTTTAAGACCAACATTGCAGTAGTTTCTCAACTACTGCAATTTACAGTGCAATTTACAGTGCCTTTACACATATATCTCTATGCTGGAAAGATGCGTTTTGGCCTCCACAGTTTTTTTTTATGATGTGTTAACCCTGTTTCTGTCACTTAAACAGCTTTACAGTAGTTTCTTATCAGAAGCTCTGAAAACATGTTTCGCTCCAAGATTTATTCGAATCATGAAGCAAACAACCCTTTTTCTGGCTCTTAAACAGCATTGCAGTAGTTTCTCAACTACTGCAATTTACAGTGCCTTTACACATATATCTCTATGCTGGAAAGATGCGTTTTGGCCTCCACAGTTTTTTTTTATGATGTGTTAAACCTGTTTCTGTCACTTAAACAGCTTTACAGTAGTTTCTTATCAGAAGCTCTGAAAACATGTTTCGCTCCAAGATTTATACGAATCATGATGCAAACAACCCTGTTTAAGACCTACATTGCAGTAGTTTCTCAACTACTGCAATTTACAGTGCAATTTACCTTCACACATATCTCTATGCTGGAAAGATGCGTTTTGGCCTCCACAGAGTTTTTTTTTAATGATGTGATCTGTCACTTTAACAGATTTACAGTAGGTTCTTAGCAGAAGTTCCAATACAGATGTCTCTATGCAGTAAAGATGCGTTTTGGCCTCCACAGTTTTTTTTTTATGATGTGTTAACCCTGTTTCTGTCACTTAAACAGCTTTACAGTAGTTTCTTATCAGAAGCTCTGAAAACATGTTTCGCTCCAAGATTTATTCGAATCATGAAGCAAACAACCCTTTTTCTGGCTCTTAAACAGCATTGCAGTAGTTTCTCAACTACTGCAATTTACAGTGCCTTTACACATATATCTCTATGCTGGAAAGATGCGTTTTGGCCTCCACAGAGTTTTTTTTTAATGATGTGTTAACCCTGTTTCTGTCACTTTAACAGATTTATAGTAGGTTCTTAGCAGAAGTTCCAATACAGATGTCTCTATGCAATAAAGACCCTTTTTTTCTTATCAGAAGCTCTGAAAACATGTTTTGCTCCAAGATTTAAACGAATCATGATGCAAACAACCCTGTTTAAGACCAACATTGCAGTAGTTTCTCAACTACTGCAATTTACAGTGCAATTTACAGTGCCTTTACACATATATCTCTATGCTGGAAAGATGCGTTTTGGCATCCACAGTTTTTTTTTTATGATGTGTTAACCCTGTTTCTGTCACTTAAACAGCTTTACAGTAGTTTCTTATCAGAAGCTCTGAAAACATGTTTCGCTCCAAGATTTATTCGAATCATGAAGCAAACAACCCTTTTTCTGGCTCTTAAACAGCATTGCAGTAGTTTCTCAACTACTGCAATTTACAGTGCCTTTACACATATATCTCTATGCTGGAAAGATGCGTTTTGGCCTCCACAGAGTTTTTTTTTAATGATGTGTTAACCCTGTTTCTGTCACTTTAACAGATTTATAGTAGGTTCTTAGCAGAAGTTCCAATACAGATGTCTCTATGCAATAAAGACCCTTTTTTTCTTATCAGAAGCTCTGAAAACATGTTTTGCTCCAAGATTTATTCGAATCATGAAGCAAACAACCCTGTTTAAGACCAACATTGCAGTAGTTTCTCAACTACTGCAATTTACAGTGCAATTTACAGTGCCTTTACACATATATCTCTATGCTGGAAAGATGCGTTTTGGCCTCCACAGTTTTTTTTTATGATGTGTTAACCCTGTTTCTGTCACTTAAACAGCTTTACAGTAGTTTCTTATCAGAAGCTCTGAAAACATGTTTTGCTCCAAGATTTATTCGAATCATGAAGCAAACAACCCTTTTTCTGGCTCTTAAACAGCATCGCAGTAGTTTCTCAACTACTGCAATTTACAGTGCCTTTACACATATATCTCTATGCTGGAAAGATGCGTTTTGGCCTCCACAGTTTTTTTTAATGATGTGTTAAACCCTGTTTCTGTCACTTAAACAGCTTTACAGTAGTTTCTTATCAGAAGCTCTGAAAACATGTTTCGCTCCAAGATTCATACGAATCATGATGCAAACAACCCTGTTTAAGACCTACATTGCAGTAGTTTCTCAACTACTGCAATTTACAGTGCAATTTACCTTCACACATATCTCTATGCTGGAAAGATGCGTTTTGGCCTCCACAGAGTTTTTTTTTAATGATGTGAACTCTGTCACTTTAACAGATTTACAGTAGGTTCTTAGCAGAAGTTCCAATACAGATGTCTCTATTCAGTAAAGATGCGTTTGGGCCTCCACAGTTTATTTTTTTTATGATGTGTTAACCCATGTTTCTGTCACTTAAACAGCTTTACAGTAGTTTCTTATCAGAAGCTCTGAAAACATGTTTCGCTCCAAGATTTATTCGAATCATGAAGCAAACAACCCTTTTTCTGGCTCTTAAACAGCATTGCAGTAGTTTCTCAACTACTGCAATTTACAGTGCCTTTACACATATATCTCTATGCTGGAAAGATGCGTTTTGGCCTCCACAGAGTTTTTTTTAATGATGTGTTAACCCTGTTTCTGTCACTTTAACAGATTTATAGTAGGTTCTTAGCAGAAGTTCCAATACAGATGTCTCTATGCAATAAAGACCCTTTTTTTCTTATCAGAAGCTCTGAAAACATGTTTCGCTCCAAGATTTATACGAATCATGATGCAAACAACCCTGTTTAAGACCAACATTGCAGTAGTTTCTCAACTACTGCAATTTACAGTGCAATTTACAGTGCCTTTACACATATATCTCTATGCTGGAAAGATGCGTTTTGGCATCCACAGTTTTTTTTTTATGATGTGTTAACCCTGTTTCTGTCACTTAAACAGCTTTACAGTAGTTTCTTATCAGAAGCTCTGAAAACATGTTTCGCTCCAAGATTTATTCGAATCATGAAGCAAACAACCCTTTTTCTGGCTCTTAAACAGCATCGCAGTAGTTTCTCAACTACTGCAATTTACAGTGCAATTTACAGTGCCTTTACACATATATCTCTATGCTGGAAAGATGCGTTTTGGCCTCCACAGTTTTTTTTTATGATGTGTTAAACCTGTTTCTGTCACTTAAACAGCTTTACAGTAGTTTCTTATCAGAAGCTCTGAAAACATGTTTCGCTCCAAGATTTATTCGAATCATGAAGCAAACAACCCTGGTCTTAAACACATTGCAGTAGTTTCTCAACTACTGCAATTTACAGTGCATTTACACACATATCTCTATGCTGGAAAGATGCGTTTTGGCCTCCACAGAGTTTTTTTTAATGATGTGTTAACCCTGTTTCTGTCACTTTAACAGATTTATAGTAGGTTCTTAGCAGAAGTTCCAATACAGATGTCTCTATGCAGTAAAGATGCGTTTGGGCCTCCACATAACTTCTTATAATTTTCTAACCATGTTTCTGTCATTTAAACAGCTTTACAGTAGTTTCTTATCAGAAGCTCTGAAAACATGTTTCGCTCCAAGATTTATTCGAATCATGAAGCAAACAACCCTTTTTCTGGCTCTTAAACAGCATCGCAGTAGTTTCTCAACTACTGCAATTTACAGTGCCTTTACACATATATCTCTATGCTGGAAAGATGCGTTTTGGCCTCCACAGAGTTTTTTTTAATGATGTGTTAACCCTGTTTCTGTCACTTTAACAGATTTATAGTAGGTTCTTAGCAGAAGTTCCAATACAGATGTCTCTATGCAATAAAGACCCTTTTTTTCTCATCAGAAGCTCTGAAAACATGTTTCGCTCCAAGATTTATACGAATCATGATGCAAACAACCCTGTTTAAGACCAACATTGCAGTAGTTTCTCAACTACTGCAATTTACAGTGCAATTTACAGTGCCTTTACACATATATCTCTATGCTGGAAAGATGCGTTTTGGCCTCCACAGTTTTTTTTTATGATGTGTTAACCCTGTTTCTGTCACTTAAACAGCTTTACAGTAGTTTCTTATCAGAAGCTCTGAAAACATGTTTCGCTCCAAGATTTATTCGAATCATGAAGCAAACAACCCTTTTTCTGGCTCTTAAACAGCATTGCAGTAGTTTCTCAACTACTGCAATTTACAGTGCCTTTACACATATATCTCTATGCTGGAAAGATGCGTTTTGGCCTCCACAGTTTTTTTTTATGATGTGTTAAACCTGTTTCTGTCACTTAAACAGCTTTACAGTAGTTTCTTATCAGAAGCTCTGAAAACATGTTTCGCTCCAAGATTCATACGAATCATGATGCAAACAACCCTGTTTAAGACCTACATTGCAGTAGTTTCTCAACTACTGCAATTTACAGTGCAATTTACCTTCACACATATCTCTATGCTGGAAAGATGCGTTTTGGCCTCCACAGAGTTTTTTTTAATGATGTGATCTGTCACTTTAACAGATTTACAGTAGGTTCTTAGCAGAAGTTCCAATACAGATGTCTCTATGCAGTAAAGATGCGTTTTGGCCTCCACAGTTTTTTTTTTATGATGTGTTAACCCTGTTTCTGTCACTTAAACAGCTTTACAGTAGTTTCTTATCAGAAGCTCTGAAAACATGTTTCGCTCCAAGATTTATTCGAATCATGAAGCAAACAACCCTTTTTCTGGCTCTTAAACAGCATTGCAGTAGTTTCTCAACTACTGCAATTTACAGTGCCTTTACACATATATCTCTATGCTGGAAAGATGCGTTTTGGCCTCCACAGAGTTTTTTTTTAATGATGTGTTAACCCTGTTTCTGTCACTTTAACAGATTTATAGTAGGTTCTTAGCAGAAGTTCCAATACAGATGTCTCTATGCAATAAAGACCCTTTTTTTCTTATCAGAAGCTCTGAAAACATGTTTTGCTCCAAGATTTAAACGAATCATGATGCAAACAACCCTGTTTAAGACCAACATTGCAGTAGTTTCTCAACTACTGCAATTTACAGTGCAATTTACAGTGCCTTTACACATATATCTCTATGCTGGAAAGATGCGTTTTGGCATCCACAGTTTTTTTTTTATGATGTGTTAACCCTGTTTCTGTCACTTAAACAGCTTTACAGTAGTTTCTTATCAGAAGCTCTGAAAACATGTTTCGCTCCAAGATTTATTCGAATCATGAAGCAAACAACCCTTTTTCTGGCTCTTAAACAGCATTGCAGTAGTTTCTCAACTACTGCAATTTACAGTGCCTTTACACATATATCTCTATGCTGGAAAGATGCGTTTTGGCCTCCACAGAGTTTTTTTTTAATGATGTGTTAACCCTGTTTCTGTCACTTTAACAGATTTATAGTAGGTTCTTAGCAGAAGTTCCAATACAGATGTCTCTATGCAATAAAGACCCTTTTTTTCTTATCAGAAGCTCTGAAAACATGTTTTGCTCCAAGATTTAAACGAATCATGATGCAAACAACCCTGTTTAAGACCAACATTGCAGTAGTTTCTCAACTACTGCAATTTACAGTGCAATTTACAGTGCCTTTACACATATATCTCTATGCTGGAAAGATGCGTTTTGGCATCCACAGTTTTTTTTTATGATGTGTTAACCCTGTTTCTGTCACTTAAACAGCTTTACAGTAGTTTCTTATCAGAAGCTCTGAAAACATGTTTCGCTCCAAGATTTATTCGAATCATGAAGCAAACAACCCTTTTTCTGGCTCTTAAACAGCATTGCAGTAGTTTCTCAACTACTGCAATTTACAGTGCCTTTACACATATATCTCTATGCTGGAAAGATGCGTTTTGGCCTCCACAGTTTTTTTTTATGATGTGTTAAACCTGTTTCTGTCACTTAAACGTCTTTACAGTAGTTTCTTATCAGAAGCTCTGAAAACATGTTTCGCTCCAAGATTCATACGAATCATGATGCAAATAACCCTGTTTAAGACCTACATTGCAGTAGTTTCTCAACTACTGCAATTTACAGTGCAATTTACCTTCACACATATCTCTATGCTGGAAAGATGCGTTTTGGCCTCCACAGAGTTTTTTTTTAATGATGTGATCTGTCACTTTAACAGATTTACAGTAGGTTCTTAGCAGAAGTTCCAATACAGATGTCTCTATGCAGTAAAGATGCGTTTGGGCCTCCACATTTTTTTTTATGATGTGTTAACCCATGTTTCTGTCACTTAAACAGCTTTACAGTAGTTTCTTATCAGAAGCTCTGAAAACATGTTTCGCTCCAAGATTTATTCGAATCATGAAGCAAACAACCCTTTTTCTGGCTCTTAAACAGCATCGCAGTAGTTTCTCAACTACTGCAATTTACAGTGCCTTTACACATATATCTCTATGCTGGAAAGATGCGTTTTGGCCTCCACAGAGTTTTTTTTAATGATGTGTTAACCCTGTTTCTGTCACTTTAACAGATTTATAGTAGGTTCTTAGCAGAAGTTCCAATACAGATGTCTCTATGCAATAAAGACCCTTTTTTTCTTATCAGAAGCTCTGAAAACATGTTTTGCTCCAAGATTTAAACGAATCATGATGCAAACAACCCTGTTTAAGACCAACATTGCAGTAGTTTCTCAACTACTGCAATTTACAGTGCAATTTACAGTGCCTTTACACATATATCTCTATGCTGGAAAGATGCGTTTTGGCATCCACAGTTTTTTTTTTATGATGTGTTAACCCTGTTTCTGTCACTTAAACAGCTTTACAGTAGTTTCTTATCAGAAGCTCTGAAAACATGTTTCGCTCCAAGATTTATTCGAATCATGAAGCAAACAACCCTTTTTCTGGCTCTTAAACAGCATTGCAGTAGTTTCTCACTACTGCATTTACAGTGCAATTTACAGTGCCTTTACACATATATCTCTATGCTGGAAAGATGCGTTTTGGCCTCCACAGTTTTTTTTTATGATGTGTTAAACCTGTTTCTGTCACTTAAACAGCTTTACAGTAGTTTCTTATCAGAAGCTCTGAAAACATGTTTCGCTCCAAGATTTATTCGAATCATGAAGCAAACAACCCTTTTTCTGGCTCTTAAACAGCATCGCAGTAGTTTCTCAACTACTGCAATTTACAGTGCCTTTACACATATATCTCTATGCTGGAAAGATGCGTTTTGGCCTCCACAGAGTTTTTTTTAATGATGTGTTAACCCTGTTTCTGTCACTTTAACAGATTTATAGTAGGTTCTTAGCAGAAGTCCAATACAGATGTCTCTATGCAGTAAAGATGCGTTTGGGCCTCCACATAACTTCTTATAATTTTCTAACCATGTTTCTGTCATTTAAACAGCTTTACAGTAGTTTCTTATCAGAAGCACTGAAAACATGTTTCGCTCCAAGATTTATACGAATCATGATGCAAACAACCCTGTTTAAGACCAACATTGCAGTAGTTTCTCAACTACTGCAATTTACAGTGCAATTTACAGTGCCTTTACACATATATCTCTATGCTGGAAAGATGCGTTTTGGCCTCCACAGTTTTTTTTTATGATGTGTTAAACCTGTTTCTGTCACTTAAACAGCTTTACAGTAGTTTCTTATCAGAAGCTCTGAAAACATGTTTCGCTCCAAGATTCATACGAATCATGATGCAAACAACCCTGTTTAAGACCACATTGCAGTAGTTTCTCAACTACTGCAATTTACAGTGCAATTTACCTTACACATATCTCTATGCTGGAAAGATGCGTTTTGGCCTCCACAGAGTTTTTTTTATGATGTGTTAACCCTGTTTCTGTCACTTTAACAGATTTATAGTAGGTTCTTAGCAGAAGATCCAATACAGATGTCTCTATGCAATAAAGACCCTTTTTTTCTTATCAGAAGCTCTGAAAACATGTTTCGCTCCAAGATTTATACGAATCATGATGCAAACAACCCTGTTTAAGACCAACATTGCAGTAGTTTCTCAACTACTGCAATTTACAGTGCAATTTACAGTGCCTTTACACATATATCTCTATGCTGGAAAGATGCGTTTTGGCCTCCACAGTTTTTTTTTATGATGTGTTAAACCTGTTTCTGTCACTTAAACAGCTTTACAGTAGTTTCTTATCAGAAGCTCTGAAAACATGTTTCGCTCCAAGATTTATTCGAATCATGAAGCAAACAACCCTTTTTCTGGCTCTTAAACAGCATCGCAGTAGTTTCTCAACTACTGCAATTTACAGTGCCTTTACACATATATCTCTATGCTGGAAAGATGCGTTTTGGCCTCCACAGAGTTTTTTTTAATGATGTGTTAACCCTGTTTCTGTCACTTTAACAGATTTATAGTAGGTTCTTAGCAGAAGTTCCAATACAGATGTCTCTATGCAGTAAAGATGCGTTTGGGCCTCCACATAACTTCTTATAATTTTCTAACCATGTTTTTGTCATTTAAACAGCTTTACAGTAGTTTCTTATCAGAAGCTCTGAAAACATGTTTCGCTCCAAGATTTATACGAATCATGAAGCAAACAACCCTTTTTCACTGCAATTTACAGTGCCTTTACACATATATCTCTATGCTGGAAAGATGCGTTTTGGCCTCCACAGAGTTTTTTTTAATGATGTGTTAACCCTGTTTCTGTCACTTTAACAGATTTATAGTAGGTTCTTAGCAGAAGTTCCAATACAGATGTCTCTATGCAATAAAGACCCTTTTTTTCTTATCAGAAGCTCTGAAAACATGTTTCGCTCCAAGATTTATACGAATCATGATGCAAACAACCCTGTTTAAGACCAACATTGCAGTAGTTTCTCAACTACTGCAATTTACAGTGCCTTTACACATATATCTCTATGCTGGAAAGATGCGTTTTGGCCTCCACAGTTTTTTTTTCATGATGTGTTAACCCTGTTTCTGTCACTTAAACAGCTTTACAGTAGTTTCTTATCAGAAGCTCTGAAAACATGTTTCGCTCCAAGATTTATTCGAATCATGAAGCAAACAACCCTTTTTCTGGCTCTTAAACAGCATTGCAGTAGTTTCTCAACTACTGCAATTTACAGTGCCTTTACACATATATCTCTATGCTGGAAAGATGCGTTTTGGCCTCCACAGTTTTTTTTTATGATGTGTTAACCCTGTTTCTGTCACTTAAACAGCTTTACAGTAGTTTCTTATCAGAAGCTCTGAAAACATGTTTCGCTCCAAGATTCATCGAATCATGAAGCAAACAACCCTTTTTCTGGCTCTTAAACAGCATTGCAGTAGTTTCTCAACTACTGCAATTTACAGTGCCTTTACACATATATCTCTATGCTGGAAAGATGCGTTTTGGCCTCCACAGTTTTTTTTTATGATGTGTTAAACCTGTTTCTGTCACTTAAACAGCTTTACAGTAGTTTCTTATCAGAAGCTCTGAAAACATGTTTCGCTCCAAGATTCATACGAATCATGATGCAAATAACCCTGTTTAAGACCTACATTGCAGTAGTTTCTCAACTACTGCAATTTACAGTGCAATTTACCTTCACACATATCTCTATGCTGGAAAGATGCGTTTTGGCCTTCACAGAGTTTTTTTTATGATGTGTTAACCCTGTTTCTGTCACTTTAACAGATTTATAGTAGGTTCTTAGCAGAAGTTCCAATACAGATGTCTCTATGCAATAAAGACCCTTTTTTTCTTATCAGAAGCTCTGAAAACATGTTTCGCTCCAAGATTTATACGAATCATGATGCAAACAACCCTGTTTAAGACCAACATTGCAGTAGTTTCTCAACTACTGCAATTTACAGTGCCTTTACACATATATCTCTATGCTGGAAAGATGCGTTTTGGCCTCCACAGTTTTTTTTTCATGATGTGTTAACCCTGTTTCTGTCACTTAAACAGCTTTACAGTAGTTTCTTATCAGAAGCTCTGAAAACATGTTTCGCTCCAAGATTTATTCGAATCATGAAGCAAACAACCCTTTTTCTGGCTCTTAAACAGCATTGCAGTAGTTTCTCAACTACTGCAATTTACAGTGCCTTTACACATATATCTCTATGCTGGAAAGATGCGTTTTGGCCTCCACAGTTTTTTTTTATGATGTGTTAAACCTGTTTCTGTCACTTAAACAGCTTTACAGTAGTTTCTTATCAGAAGCTCTGAAAACATGTTTCGCTCCAAGATTCATACGAATCATGATGCAAATAACCCTGTTTAAGACCTACATTGCAGTAGTTTCTCAACTACTGCAATTTACAGTGCAATTTACCTTCACACATATCTCTATGCTGGAAAGATGCGTTTTGGCCTTCACAGAGTTTTTTTATGATGTGTTAACCCTGTTTCTGTCACTTTAACAGATTTATAGTAGGTTCTTAGCAGAAGTTCCAATACAGATGTCTCTATGCAATAAAGACCCTTTTTTTCTTATCAGAAGCTCTGAAAACATGTTTCGCTCCAAGATTTATACGAATCATGATGCAAACAACCCTGTTTAAGACCAACATTGCAGTAGTTTCTCAACTACTGCAATTTACAGTGCCTTTACACATATATCTCTATGCTGGAAAGATGCGTTTTGGCCTCCACAGTTTTTTTTTATGATGTGTTAAACCCTGTTTCTGTCACTTAAACAGCTTTACAGTAGTTTCTTATCAGAAGCTCTGAAAACATGTTTCGCTCCAAGATTCATACGAATCATGATGCAAATAACCCTGTTTAAGACCTACATTGCAGTAGTTTCTCAACTACTGCAATTTACAGTGCAATTTACCTTCACACATATCTCTATGCTGGAAAGATGCGTTTTGGCCTTCACAGAGTTTTTTTATGATGTGTTAACCCTGTTTCTGTCACTTTAACAGATTTACAGTAGGTTCTTAGCAGAAGTTCCAATACAGATGTCTCTATGCAGTAAAGATGCGTTTGGGCCTTAACATAACTTCTTATAATTTTCTAACCATGTTTCTGTCATTTAAACAGCTTTACAGTAGTTTCTTATCAGAAGCTCTGAAAACATGTTTCGCTCCAAGATTTATTCGAATCATGAAGCAAACAACCCTTTTTCTGGCTCTTAAACAGCATCGCAGTAGTTTCTCAACTACTGCAATTTACAGTGCCTTTACACATATATCTCTATGCTGGAAAGATGCGTTTTGGCCTCCACAGAGTTTTTTTTATGATGTGTTAACCCTGTTTCTGTCACTTTAACAGATTTATAGTAGGTTCTTAGCAGAAGTTCCAATACAGATGTCTCTATGCAATAAAGACCCTTTTTTTCTTATCAGAAGCTCTGAAAACATGTTTCGCTCCAAGATTTATACGAATCATGATGCAAACAACCCTGTTTAAGACCAACATTGCAGTAGTTTCTCAACTACTGCAATTTACAGTGCAATTTACCTTCACACATATCTCTATGCTGGAAAGATGCGTTTTGGCCTCCACAGAGTTTTTTTATGATGTGTTAACCCTGTTTCTGTCACTTTAACAGATTTATAGTAGGTTCTTAGCAGAAGTTCCAATACAGATGTCTCTATGCAATAAAGACCCTTTTTTTCTTATCAGAAGCTCTGAAAACATGTTTCGCTCCAAGATTTATACGAATCATGATGCAAACAACCCTGTTTAAGACCAACATTGCAGTAGTTTCTCAACTACTGCAATTTACAGTGCCTTTACACATATATCTCTATGCTGGAAAGATGCGTTTTGGCCTCCACAGTTTTTTTTTATGATGTGTTAAACCTGTTTCTGTCACTTAAACAGCTTTACAGTAGTTTCTTATCAGAAGCTCTGAAAACATGTTTCGCTCCAAGATTCATACGAATCATGATGCAAATAACCCTGTTTAAGACCTACATTGCAGTAGTTTCTCAACTACTGCAATTTACAGTGCAATTTACCTTCACACATATCTCTATGCTGGAAAGATGCGTTTTGGCCTTCACAGAGTTTTTTTTATGATGTGTTAACCCTGTTTCTGTCACTTTAACAGATTTACAGTAGGTTCTTAGCAGAAGTTCCAATACAGATGTCTCTATGCAGTAAAGATGCGTTTGGGCCTTAACATAACTTCTTATAATTTTCTAACCATGTTTCTGTCATTTAAACAGCTTTACAGTAGTTTCTTATCAGAAGCTCTGAAAACATGTTTCGCTCCAAGATTTATTCGAATCATGAAGCAAACAACCCTTTTTCTGGCTCTTAAACAGCATCGCAGTAGTTTCTCAACTACTGCAATTTACAGTGCCTTTACACATATATCTCTATGCTGGAAAGATGCGTTTTGGCCTCCACAGAGTTTTTTTTAATGATGTGTTAACCCTGTTTCTGTCACTTTAACAGATTTATAGTAGGTTCTTAGCAGAAGTTCCAATACAGATGTCTCTATGCAATAAAGACCCTTTTTTTCTTATCAGAAGCTCTGAAAACATGTTTCGCTCCAAGATTTATACGAATCATGATGCAAACAACCCTGTTTAAGACCAACATTGCAGTAGTTTCTCAACTACTGCAATTTACAGTGCCTTTACACATATATCTCTATGCTGGAAAGATGCGTTTTGGCCTCCACAGTTTTTTTTTCATGATGTGTTAACCCTGTTTCTGTCACTTAAACAGCTTTACAGTAGTTTCTTATCAGAAGCTCTGAAAACATGTTTCGCTCCAAGATTTATTCGAATCATGAAGCAAACAACCCTTTTTCTGGCTCTTAAACAGCATTGCAGTAGTTTCTCAACTACTGCAATTTACAGTGCCTTTACACATATATCTCTATGCTGGAAAGATGCGTTTTGGCCTCCACAGTTTTTTTTTATGATGTGTTAAACCTGTTTCTGTCACTTAAACAGCTTTACAGTAGTTTCTTATCAGAAGCTCTGAAAACATGTTTCGCTCCAAGATTCATACGAATCATGATGCAAACAACCCTGTTTAAGACCTACATTGCAGTAGTTTCTCAACTACTGCAATTTACAGTGCAATTTACCTTCACACATATCTCTATGCTGGAAAGATGCGTTTTGGCCTCCACAGAGTTTTTTTTAATGATGTGTTAACCCTGTTTCTGTCACTTTAACAGATTTATAGTAGGTTCTTAGCAGAAGTTCCAATACAGATGTCTCTATGCAATAAAGACCCTTTTTTTCTTATCAGAAGCTCTGAAAACATGTTTCGCTCCAAGATTTATACGAATCATGATGCAAACAACCCTGTTTAAGACCAACATTGCAGTAGTTTCTCAACTACTGCAATTTACAGTGCCTTTACACATATATCTCTATGCTGGAAAGATGCGTTTTGGCCTCCACAGTTTTTTTTTCATGATGTGTTAACCCTGTTTCTGTCACTTAAACAGCTTTACAGTAGTTTCTTATCAGAAGCTCTGAAAACATGTTTCGCTCCAAGATTTATTCGAATCATGAAGCAAACAACCCTTTTTCTGGCTCTTAAACAGCATTGCAGTAGTTTCTCAACTACTGCAATTTACAGTGCAATTTACCTTTACACATATATCTCTATGCTGGAAAGATGCGTTTTGGCATCCACAGTTTTTTTTTTATGATGTGTTAACCCTGTTTCTGTCACTTAAACAGCTTTACAGTAGTTTCTTATCAGAAGCTCTGAAAACATGTTTCGCTCCAAGATTCATACGAATCATGATGCAAATAACCCTGTTTAAGACCTACATTGCAGTAGTTTCTCAACTACTGCAATTTACAGTGCAATTTACCTTCACACATATCTCTATGCTGGAAAGATGCGTTTTGGCCTTCACAGAGTTTTTTTATGATGTGTTAACCCTGTTTCTGTCACTTTAACAGATTTATAGTAGGTTCTTAGCAGAAGTTCCAATACAGATGTCTCTATGCAATAAAGACCCTTTTTTTCTTATCAGAAGCTCTGAAAACATGTTTCGCTCCAAGATTTATACGAATCATGATGCAAACAACCCTGTTTAAGACCAACATTGCAGTAGTTTCTCAACTACTGCAATTTACAGTGCCTTTACACATATATCTCTATGCTGGAAAGATGCGTTTTGGCCTCCACAGTTTTTTTTTCATGATGTGTTAACCCTGTTTCTGTCACTTAAACAGCTTTACAGTAGTTTCTTATCAGAAGCTCTGAAAACATGTTTCGCTCCAAGATTTATTCGAATCATGAAGCAAACAACCCTTTTTCTGGCTCTTAAACAGCATTGCAGTAGTTTCTCAACTACTGCAATTTACAGTGCAATTTACAGTGCCTTTACACATATATCTCTATGCTGGAAAGATGCGTTTTGGCATCCACAGTTTTTTTTTTATGATGTGTTAACCCTGTTTCTGTCACTTAAACAGCTTTACAGTAGTTTCTTATCAGAAGCTCTGAAAACATGTTTCGCTCCAAGATTCATACGAATCATGATGCAAATAACCCTGTTTAAGACCTACATTGCAGTAGTTTCTCAACTACTGCAATTTACAGTGCAATTTACCTTCACACATATCTCTATGCTGGAAAGATGCGTTTTGGCCTCCACAGAGTTTTTTTTATGATGTGTTAACCCTGTTTCTGTCACTTTAACAGATTTATAGTAGGTTCTTAGCAGAAGTTCCAATACAGATGTCTCTATGCAATAAAGACCCTTTTTTTCTTATCAGAAGCTCTGAAAACATGTTTCGCTCCAAGATTTATACGAATCATGATGCAAACAACCCTTTTTCTGGCTCTTAAACAGCATCGCAGTAGTTTCTCAACTACTGCAATTTACAGTGCCTTTACACATATATCTCTATGCTGGAAAGATGCGTTTTGGCCTCCACAGAGTTTTTTTTAATGATGTGTTAACCCTGTTTCTGTCACTTTAACAGATTTATAGTAGGTTCTTAGCAGAAGTTCCAATACAGATGTCTCTATGCAATAAAGACCCTTTTTTTCTTATCAGAAGCTCTGAAAACATGTTTCGCTCCAAGATTTATACGAATCATGATGCAAACAACCCTGTTTAAGGCCAACATTGCAGTAGTTTCTCAACTACTGCAATTTACAGTGCCTTTACACATATATCTCTATGCTGGAAAGATGCGTTTTGGCCTCCACAGTTTTTTTTTCATGATGTGTTAACCCTGTTTCTGTCACTTAAACAGCTTTACAGTAGTTTCTTATCAGAAGCTCTGAAAACATGTTTCGCTCCAAGATTTATTCGAATCATGAAGCAAACAACCCTTTTTCTGGCTCTTAAACAGCATTGCAGTAGTTTCTCAACTACTGCAATTTACAGTGCCTTTACACATATATCTCTATGCTGGAAAGATGCGTTTTGGCCTCCACAGTTTTTTTTTATGATGTGTTAAACCTGTTTCTGTCACTTAAACAGCTTTACAGTAGTTTCTTATCAGAAGCTCTGAAAACATGTTTCGCTCCAAGATTCATACGAATCATGATGCAAATAACCCTGTTTAAGACCTACATTGCAGTAGTTTCTCAACTACTGCAATTTACAGTGCAATTTACCTTCACACATATCTCTATGCTGGAAAGATGCGTTTTGGCCTCCACAGAGTTTTTTTTATGATGTGTTAACCCTGTTTCTGTCACTTTAACAGATTTACAGTAGGTTCTTAGCAGAAGTTCCAATACAGATGTCTCTATGCAATAAAGACCCTTTTTTTCTTATCAGAAGCTCTGAAAACATGTTTCGCTCCAAGATTTATACGAATCATGATGCAAACAACCCTTTTTCTGGCTCTTAAACAGCATCGCAGTAGTTTCTCAACTACTGCAATTTACAGTGCCTTTACACATATATCTCTATGCTGGAAAGATGCGTTTTGGCCTCCACAGAGTTTTTTTTAATGATGTGTTAACCCTGTTTCTGTCACTTTAACAGATTTATAGTAGGTTCTTAGCAGAAGTTCCAATACAGATGTCTCTATGCAATAAAGACCCTTTTTTTCTTATCAGAAGCTCTGAAAACATGTTTCGCTCCAAGATTTATACGAATCATGATGCAAACAACCCTGTTTAAGACCAACATTGCAGTAGTTTCTCAACTACTGCAATTTACAGTGCCTTTACACATATATCTCTATGCTGGAAAGATGCGTTTTGGCCTCCACAGTTTTTTTTTCATGATGTGTTAACCCTGTTTCTGTCACTTAAACAGCTTTACAGTAGTTTCTTATCAGAAGCTCTGAAAACATGTTTCGCTCCAAGATTTATTCGAATCATGAAGCAAACAACCCTTTTTCTGGCTCTTAAACAGCATTGCAGTAGTTTCTCAACTACTGCAATTTACAGTGCCTTTACACATATATCTCTATGCTGGAAAGATGCGTTTTGGCCTCCACAGTTTTTTTTTATGATGTGTTAAACCTGTTTCTGTCACTTAAACAGCTTTACAGTAGTTTCTTATCAGAAGCTCTGAAAACATGTTTCGCTCCAAGATTCATACGAATCATGATGCAAATAACCCTGTTTAAGACCTACATTGCAGTAGTTTCTCAACTACTGCAATTTACAGTGCAATTTACCTTCACACATATCTCTATGCTGGAAAGATGCGTTTTGGCCTTCACAGAGTTTTTTTTATGATGTGTTAACCCTGTTTCTGTCACTTTAACAGATTTACAGTAGGTTCTTAGCAGAAGTTCCAATACAGATGTCTCTATGCAGTAAAGATGCGTTTGGGCCTTAACATAACTTCTTATAATTTTCTAACCATGTTTCTGTCATTTAAACAGCTTTACAGTAGTTTCTTATCAGAAGCTCTGAAAACATGTTTCGCTCCAAGATTTATTCGAATCATGAAGCAAACAACCCTTTTTCTGGCTCTTAAACAGCATCGCAGTAGTTTCTCAACTACTGCAATTTACAGTGCCTTTACACATATATCTCTATGCTGGAAAGATGCGTTTTGGCCTCCACAGAGTTTTTTTTAATGATGTGTTAACCCTGTTTCTGTCACTTTAACAGATTTATAGTAGGTTCTTAGCAGAAGTTCCAATACAGATGTCTCTATGCAATAAAGACCCTTTTTTTCTTATCAGAAGCTCTGAAAACATGTTTCGCTCCAAGATTTATACGAATCATGATGCAAACAACCCTGTTTAAGACCAACATTGCAGTAGTTTCTCAACTACTGCAATTTACAGTGCCTTTACACATATATCTCTATGCTGGAAAGATGCGTTTTGGCCTCCACAGTTTTTTTTTCATGATGTGTTAACCCTGTTTCTGTCACTTAAACAGCTTTACAGTAGTTTCTTATCAGAAGCTCTGAAAACATGTTTCGCTCCAAGATTTATTCGAATCATGAAGCAAACAACCCTTTTTCTGGCTCTTAAACAGCATTGCAGTAGTTTCTCAACTACTGCAATTTACAGTGCCTTTACACATATATCTCTATGCTGGAAAGATGCGTTTTGGCCTCCACAGTTTTTTTTTATGATGTGTTAAACCTGTTTCTGTCACTTAAACAGCTTTACAGTAGTTTCTTATCAGAAGCTCTGAAAACATGTTTCGCTCCAAGATTCATACGAATCATGATGCAAATAACCCTGTTTAAGACCTACATTGCAGTAGTTTCTCAACTACTGCAATTTACAGTGCAATTTACCTTCACACATATCTCTATGCTGGAAAGATGCGTTTTGGCCTCCACAGAGTTTTTTTTAATGATGTGTTAACCCTGTTTCTGTCACTTTAACAGATTTATAGTAGGTTCTTAGCAGAAGTTCCAATACAGATGTCTCTATGCAATAAAGACCCTTTTTTTCTTATCAGAAGCTCTGAAAACATGTTTCGCTCCAAGATTTATACGAATCATGATGCAAACAACCCTGTTTAAGACCAACATTGCAGTAGTTTCTCAACTACTGCAATTTACAGTGCCTTTACACATATATCTCTATGCTGGAAAGATGCGTTTTGGCCTCCACAGTTTTTTTTTCATGATGTGTTAACCCTGTTTCTGTCACTTAAACAGCTTTACAGTAGTTTCTTATCAGAAGCTCTGAAAACATGTTTCGCTCCAAGATTTATTCGAATCATGAAGCAAACAACCCTTTTTCTGGCTCTTAAACAGCATTGCAGTAGTTTCTCAACTACTGCAATTTACAGTGCCTTTACACATATATCTCTATGCTGGAAAGATGCGTTTTGGCCTCCACAGTTTTTTTTTATGATGTGTTAACCTGTTTCTGTCACTTAAACAGCTTTACAGTTGTTTCTTATCAGAAGCTCTGAAAACATGTTTCGCTCCAAGATTCATACGAATCATGATGCAAATAACCCTGTTTAAGACCTACATTGCAGTAGTTTCTCAACTACTGCAATTTACAGTGCAATTTACCTTCACACATATCTCTATGCTGGAAAGATGCGTTTTGGCCTTCACAGAGTTTTTTTATGATGTGTTAACCCTGTTTCTGTCACTTTAACAGATTTATAGTAGGTTCTTAGCAGAAGTTCCAATACAGATGTCTCTATGCAATAAAGACCCTTTTTTTCTTATCAGAAGCTCTGAAAACATGTTTCGCTCCAAGATTTATACGAATCATGATGCAAACAACCCTGTTTAAGACCAACATTGCAGTAGTTTCTCAACTACTGCAATTTACAGTGCCTTTACACATATATCTCTATGCTGGAAAGATGCGTTTTGGCCTCCACAGTTTTTTTTTCATGATGTGTTAACCCTGTTTCTGTCACTTAAACAGCTTTACAGTAGTTTCTTATCAGAAGCTCTGAAAACATGTTTCGCTCCAAGATTTATTCGAATCATGAAGCAAACAACCCTTTTTCTGGCTCTTAAACAGCATTGCAGTAGTTTCTCAACTACTGCAATTTACAGTGCCTTTACACATATATCTCTATGCTGGAAAGATGCGTTTTGGCCTCCACAGTTTTTTTTTATGATGTGTTAAACCTGTTTCTGTCACTTAAACAGCTTTACAGTAGTTTCTTATCAGAAGCTCTGAAAACATGTTTCGCTCCAAGATTCATACGAATCATGATGCAAATAACCCTGTTTAAGACCTACATTGCAGTAGTTTCTCAACTACTGCAATTTACAGTGCAATTTACCTTCACACATATCTCTATGCTGGAAAGATGCGTTTTGGCCTTCACAGAGTTTTTTTTATGATGTGTTAACCCTGTTTCTGTCACTTTAACAGATTTACAGTAGGTTCTTAGCAGAAGTTCCAATACAGATGTCTCTATGCATAAAGACCCTTTTTTCTATCAGAAGCTCTGAAAACATGTTTCGCTCCAAGATTTTCGAATCATGATGCAAACAACCCTGTTTAAACACATTGCAGTAGTTTCTCAACTACTGCAATTTACAGTGCCTTTACACATATATCTCTATGCTGGAAAGATGCGTTTTGGCTCCACAGTTTTTTTTTATGATGTGTTAACCCTGTTTCTGTCACTTAAACAGCTTTACAGTAGTTTCTTATCAGAAGCTCTGAAAACATGTTTCGCTCCAAGATTTATTCGAATCATGATGCAAACAACCCTGTTTAAGACCTAGCATTGCAGTAGTTTCTCAACTACTGCAATTTACAGTGCCTTTACACATATATCTCTATGCTGGAAAGATGCGTTTTGGCCTCCACAGAGTTTTTTTTAATGATGTGTTAACCCTGTTTCTGTCACTTTAACAGATTTATAGTAGGTTCTTAGCAGAAGTTCCAATACAGATGTCTCTATGCAATAAAGACCCTTTTTTTCTTATCAGAAGCTCTGAAAACATGTTTCGCTCCAAGATTTATACGAATCATGATGCAAACAACCCTGTTTAAGACCAACATTGCAGTAGTTTCTCAACTACTGCAATTTACAGTGCCTTTACACATATATCTCTATGCTGGAAAGATGCGTTTTGGCCTCCACAGTTTTTTTTTCATGATGTGTTAACCCTGTTTCTGTCACTTAAACAGCTTTACAGTAGTTTCTTATCAGAAGCTCTGAAAACATGTTTCGCTCCAAGATTTATTCGAATCATGAAGCAAACAACCCTTTTTCTGGCTCTTAAACAGCATTGCAGTAGTTTCTCAACTACTGCAATTTACAGTGCCTTTACACATATATCTCTATGCTGGAAAGATGCGTTTTGGCCTCCACAGTTTTTTTTTATGATGTGTTAAACCTGTTTCTGTCACTTAAACAGCTTTACAGTAGTTTCTTATCAGAAGCTCTGAAAACATGTTTCGCTCCAAGATTCATACGAATCATGATGCAAATAACCCTGTTTAAGACCTACATTGCAGTAGTTTCTCAACTACTGCAATTTACAGTGCAATTTACCTTCACACATATCTCTATGCTGGAAAGATGCGTTTTGGCCTCCACAGAGTTTTTTTTATGATGTGTTAACCCTGTTTCTGTCACTTTAACAGATTTATAGTAGGTTCTTAGCAGAAGTTCCAATACAGATGTCTCTATGCAATAAAGACCCTTTTTTTCTTATCAGAAGCTCTGAAAACATGTTTCGCTCCAAGATTTATACGAATCATGATGCAAACAACCCTGTTTAAGACCAACATTGCAGTAGTTTCTCAACTACTGCAATTTACAGTGCCTTTACACATATATCTCTATGCTGGAAAGATGCGTTTTGGCCTCCACAGTTTTTTTTTCATGATGTGTTAACCCTGTTTCTGTCACTTAAACAGCTTTACAGTAGTTTCTTATCAGAAGCTCTGAAAACATGTTTCGCTCCAAGATTTATTCGAATCATGAAGCAAACAACCCTTTTTCTGGCTCTTAAACAGCATTGCAGTAGTTTCTCAACTACTGCAATTTACAGTGCCTTTACACATATATCTCTATGCTGGAAAGATGCGTTTTGGCCTCCACAGTTTTTTTTTATGATGTGTTAAACCTGTTTCTGTCACTTAAACAGCTTTACAGTAGTTTCTTATCAGAAGCTCTGAAAACATGTTTCGCTCCAAGATTCATACGAATCATGATGCAAATAACCCTGTTTAAGACCTACATTGCAGTAGTTTCTCAACTACTGCAATTTACAGTGCAATTTACCTTCACACATATCTCTATGCTGGAAAGATGCGTTTTGGCCTTCACAGAGTTTTTTTTATGATGTGTTAACCCTGTTTCTGTCACTTTAACAGATTTATAGTAGGTTCTTAGCAGAAGTTCCAATACAGATGTCTCTATGCAATAAAGACCCTTTTTTTCTTATCAGAAGCTCTGAAAACATGTTTCGCTCCAAGATTTATACGAATCATGATGCAAACAACCCTGTTTAAGACCAACATTGCAGTAGTTTCTCAACTACTGCAATTTACAGTGCCTTTACACATATATCTCTATGCTGGAAAGATGCGTTTTGGCCTCCACAGTTTTTTTTTCATGATGTGTTAACCCTGTTTCTGTCACTTAAACAGCTTTACAGTAGTTTCTTATCAGAAGCTCTGAAAACATGTTTCGCTCCAAGATTTATTCGAATCATGAAGCAAACAACCCTTTTTCTGGCTCTTAAACAGCATCGCAGTAGTTTCTCAACTACTGCAATTTACAGTGCCTTTACACATATATCTCTATGCTGGAAAGATGCGTTTTGGCCTCCACAGAGTTTTTTTTAATGATGTGTTAACCCTGTTTCTGTCACTTTAACAGATTTATAGTAGGTTCTTAGCAGAAGTTCCAATACAGATGTCTCTATGCAATAAAGACCCTTTTTTTCTTATCAGAAGCTCTGAAAACATGTTTCGCTCCAAGATTTATACGAATCATGATGCAAACAACCCTGTTTAAGACCAACATTGCAGTAGTTTCTCAACTACTGCAATTTACAGTGCCTTTACACATATATCTCTATGCTGGAAAGATGCGTTTTGGCCTCCACAGTTTTTTTTTCATGATGTGTTAACCCTGTTTCTGTCACTTAAACAGCTTTACAGTAGTTTCTTATCAGAAGCTCTGAAAACATGTTTCGCTCCAAGATTTATTCGAATCATGAAGCAAACAACCCTTTTTCTGGCTCTTAAACAGCATTGCAGTAGTTTCTCAACTACTGCAATTTACAGTGCCTTTACACATATATCTCTATGCTGGAAAGATGCGTTTTGGCCTCCACAGTTTTTTTTTATGATGTGTTAAACCTGTTTCTGTCACTTAAACAGCTTTACAGTAGTTTCTTATCAGAAGCTCTGAAAACATGTTTCGCTCCAAGATTCATACGAATCATGATGCAAATAACCCTGTTTAAGACCTACATTGCAGTAGTTTCTCAACTACTGCAATTTACAGTGCAATTTACCTTCACACATATCTCTATGCTGGAAAGATGCGTTTTGGCCTCCACAGAGTTTTTTTTAATGATGTGTTAACCCTGTTTCTGTCACTTTAACAGATTTATAGTAGGTTCTTAGCAGAAGTTCCAATACAGATGTCTCTATGCAATAAAGACCCCTTTTTTTCTTATCAGAAGCTCTGAAAACATGTTTCGCTCCAAGATTTATACGAATCATGATGCAAACAACCCTGTTTAAGACCAACATTGCAGTAGTTTCTCAACTACTGCAATTTACAGTGCCTTTACACATATATCTCTATGCTGGAAAGATGCGTTTTGGCCTCCACAGTTTTTTTTTCATGATGTGTTAACCCTGTTTCTGTCACTTAAACAGCTTTACAGTAGTTTCTTATCAGAAGCTCTGAAAACATGTTTCGCTCCAAGATTTATTCGAATCATGAAGCAAACAACCCTTTTTCTGGCTCTTAAACAGCATTGCAGTAGTTTCTCAACTACTGCAATTTACAGTGCCTTTACACATATATCTCTATGCTGGAAAGATGCGTTTTGGCCTCCACAGTTTTTTTTTATGATGTGTTAAACCTGTTTCTGTCACTTAAACAGCTTTACAGTAGTTTCTTATCAGAAGCTCTGAAAACATGTTTCGCTCCAAGATTCATACGAATCATGATGCAAATAACCCTGTTTAAGACCTACATTGCAGTAGTTTCTCAACTACTGCAATTTACAGTGCAATTTACCTTCACACATATCTCTATGCTGGAAAGATGCGTTTTGGCCTTCACAGAGTTTTTTTATGATGTGTTAACCCTGTTTCTGTCACTTTAACAGATTTATAGTAGGTTCTTAGCAGAAGTTCCAATACAGATGTCTCTATGCAATAAAGACCCTTTTTTTCTTATCAGAAGCTCTGAAAACATGTTTCGCTCCAAGATTTATACGAATCATGATGCAAACAACCCTGTTTAAGACCAACATTGCAGTAGTTTCTCAACTACTGCAATTTACAGTGCCTTTACACATATATCTCTATGCTGGAAAGATGCGTTTTGGCCTCCACAGTTTTTTTTTCATGATGTGTTAACCCTGTTTCTGTCACTTAAACAGCTTTACAGTAGTTTCTTATCAGAAGCTCTGAAAACATGTTTCGCTCCAAGATTTATTCGAATCATGAAGCAAACAACCCTTTTTCTGGCTCTTAAACAGCATTGCAGTAGTTTCTCAACTACTGCAATTTACAGTGCCTTTACACATATATCTCTATGCTGGAAAGATGCGTTTTGGCCTCCACAGTTTTTTTTTATGATGTGTTAACCTGTTTCTGTCACTTAAACAGCTTTACAGTAGTTTCTTATCAGAAGCTCTGAAAACATGTTTCGCTCCAAGATTCATACGAATCATGATGCAAATAACCCTGTTTAAGACCTACATTGCAGTAGTTTCTCAACTACTGCAATTTACAGTGCAATTTACCTTCACACATATCTCTATGCTGGAAAGATGCGTTTTGGCCTTCACAGAGTTTTTTTTATGATGTGTTAACCCTGTTTCTGTCACTTTAACAGATTTACAGTAGGTTCTTAGCAGAAGTTCCAATACAGATGTCTCTATGCAATAAAGACCCTTTTTTTCTTATCAGAAGCTCTGAAAACATGTTTCGCTCCAAGATTTATACGAATCATGATGCAAACAACCCTGTTTAAGACCAACATTGCAGTAGTTTCTCAACTACTGCAATTTACAGTGCAATTTACAGTGCCTTTACACATATATCTCTATGCTGGAAAGATGCGTTTTGGCCTCCACAGTTTTTTTTTATGATGTGTTAACCCTGTTTCTGTCACTTAAACAGCTTTACAGTAGTTTCTTATCAGAAGCTCTGAAAACATGTTTCGCTCCAAGATTCATACGAATCATGATGCAAACAACCCTTTTTCTGGCTCTTAAACAGCATTGCAGTAGTTTCTCAACTACTGCAATTTACAGTGCAATTTACCTTCACACATATCTCTATGCTGGAAAGATGCGTTTTGGCCTCCACAGAGTTTTTTTTAATGATGTGTTAACCCTGTTTCTGTCACTTTAACAGATTTATAGTAGGTTCTTAGCAGAAGTTCCAATACAGATGTCTCTATGCAATAAAGACCCTTTTTTTCTTATCAGAAGCTCTGAAAACATGTTTCGCTCCAAGATTTATACGAATCATGATGCAAACAACCCTGTTTAAGACCAACATTGCAGTAGTTTCTCAACTACTGCAATTTACAGTGCCTTTACACATATATCTCTATGCTGGAAAGATGCGTTTTGGCCTCCACAGTTTTTTTTTCATGATGTGTTAACCCTGTTTCTGTCACTTAAACAGCTTTACAGTAGTTTCTTATCAGAAGCTCTGAAAACATGTTTCGCTCCAAGATTTATTCGAATCATGAAGCAAACAACCCTTTTTCTGGCTCTTAAACAGCATTGCAGTAGTTTCTCAACTACTGCAATTTACAGTGCCTTTACACATATATCTCTATGCTGGAAAGATGCGTTTTGGCCTCCACAGTTTTTTTTTATGATGTGTTAAACCTGTTTCTGTCACTTAAACAGCTTTACAGTAGTTTCTTATCAGAAGCTCTGAAAACATGTTTCGCTCCAAGATTCATACGAATCATGATGCAAATAACCCTGTTTAAGACCTACATTGCAGTAGTTTCTCAACTACTGCAATTTACAGTGCAATTTACCTTCACACATATCTCTATGCTGGAAAGATGCGTTTTGGCCTTCACAGAGTTTTTTTTATGATGTGTTAACCCTGTTTCTGTCACTTTAACAGATTTACAGTAGGTTCTTAGCAGAAGTTCCAATACAGATGTCTCTATGCAGTAAAGATGCGTTTGGGCCTTAACATAACTTCTTATAATTTTCTAACCATGTTTCTGTCATTTAAACAGCTTTACAGTAGTTTCTAATCAGAAGCTCTGAAAACATGTTTCGCTCCAAGATTTATTCGAATCATGAAGCAAACAACCCTTTTTCTGGCTCTTAAACAGCATCGCAGTAGTTTCTCAACTACTGCAATTTACAGTGCCTTTACACATATATCTCTATGCTGGAAAGATGCGTTTTGGCCTCCACAGAGTTTTTTTTAATGATGTGTTAACCCTGTTTCTGTCACTTTAACAGATATATAGTAGGTTCTTAGCAGAAGTTCCAATACAGATGTCTCTATGCAATAAAGACCCTTTTTTTCTCATCAGAAGCTCTGAAAACATGTTTCGCTCCAAGATTTATACGAATCATGATGCAAACAACCCTGTTTAAGACCAACATTGCAGTAGTTTCTCAACTACTGCAATTTACAGTGCCTTTACACATATATCTCTATGCTGGAAAGATGCGTTTTGGCATCCACAGTTTTTTTTTTATGATGTGTTAACCCTGTTTCTGTCACTTAAACAGCTTTACAGTAGTTTCTTATCAGAAGCTCTGAAAACATGTTTCGCTCCAAGATTTATTCGAATCATGAAGCAAACAACCCTTTTTCTGGCTCTTAAACAGCATTGCAGTAGTTTCTCAACTACTGCAATTTACAGTGCCTTTACACATATATCTCTATGCTGGAAAGATGCGTTTTGGCCTTCACAGAGTTTTTTTTATGATGTGTTAACCCTGTTTCTGTCACTTTAACAGATTTACAGTAGGTTCTTAGCAGAAGTTCCAATACAGATGTCTCTATGCATAAAGACCCTTTTTTTCTATCAGAAGCTCTGAAAACATGTTTCGCTCCAAGATTTATACGAATCATGATGCAAACAACCCTGTTTAAGACCAACATTGCAGTAGTTTCTCAACTACTGCAATTTACAGTGCATTTACAGTGCTTTACACATATATCTCTATGCTGGAAAGATGCGTTTTGGCATCCACAGTTTTTTTTTTATGATGTGTTAACCCTGTTTCTGTCACTTAAACAGCTTTACAGTAGTTTCTTATCAGAAGCTCTGAAAACATGTTTCGCTCCAAGATTCATACGAATCATGATGCAAATAACCCTGTTTAAGACCTACATTGCAGTAGTTTCTCAACTACTGCAATTTACAGTGCAATTTACCTTCACACATATCTCTATGCTGGAAAGATGCGTTTTGGCCTCCACAGAGTTTTTTTTATGATGTGTTAACCCTGTTTCTGTCACTTTAACAGATTTATAGTAGGTTCTTAGCAGAAGTTCCAATACAGATGTCTCTATGCAATAAAGACCCTTTTTTTCTTATCAGAAGCTCTGAAAACATGTTTCGCTCCAAGATTTATACGAATCATGATGCAAACAACCCTGTTTAAGACCAACATTGCAGTAGTTTCTCAACTACTGCAATTTACAGTGCCTTTACACATATATCTCTATGCTGGAAAGATGCGTTTTGGCCTCCACAGTTTTTTTTTCATGATGTGTTAACCCTGTTTCTGTCACTTAAACAGCTTTACAGTAGTTTCTTATCAGAAGCTCTGAAAACATGTTTCGCTCCAAGATTTATTCGAATCATGAAGCAAACAACCCTTTTTCTGGCTCTTAAACAGCATTGCAGTAGTTTCTCAACTACTGCAATTTACAGTGCCTTTACACATATATCTCTATGCTGGAAAGATGCGTTTTGGCCTCCACAGTTTTTTTTTATGATGTGTTAAACCTGTTTCTGTCACTTAAACAGCTTTACAGTAGTTTCTTATCAGAAGCTCTGAAAACATGTTTCGCTCCAAGATTCATACGAATCATGATGCAAATAACCCTGTTTAAGACCTACATTGCAGTAGTTTCTCAACTACTGCAATTTACAGTGCAATTTACCTTCACACATATCTCTATGCTGGAAAGATGCGTTTTGGCCTTCACAGAGTTTTTTTTATGATGTGTTAACCCTGTTTCTGTCACTTTAACAGATTTACAGTAGGTTCTTAGCAGAAGTTCCAATACAGATGTCTCTATGCATAAAGACCCTTTTTTTCTTATCAGAAGCTCTGAAAACATGTTTCGCTCCAAGATTTATACGAATCATGATGCAAACAACCCTGTTTAAGACCAACATTGCAGTAGTTTCTCAACTACTGCAATTTACAGTGCCTTTACACATATATCTCTATGCTGGAAAGATGCGTTTTGGCCTCCACAGTTTTTTTTTATGATGTGTTAACCCTGTTTCTGTCACTTAAACAGCTTTACAGTAGTTTCTTATCAGAAGCTCTGAAAACATGTTTCGCTCCAAGATTTATTCGAATCATGAAGCAAACAACCCTTTTTCTGGCTCTTAAACAGCATTGCAGTAGTTTCTCAACTACTGCAATTTACAGTGCCTTTACACATATATCTCTATGCTGGAAAGATGCGTTTTGGCCTCCACAGAGTTTTTTTTATGATGTGTTAACCCTGTTTCTGTCACTTTAACAGATTTATAGTAGGTTCTTAGCAGAAGTTCCAATACAGATGTCTCTATGCAATAAAGACCCTTTTTTTCTTATCAGAAGCTCTGAAAACATGTTTCGCTCCAAGATTTATACGAATCATGATGCAAACAACCCTGTTTAAGACCAACATTGCAGTAGTTTCTCAACTACTGCAATTTACAGTGCCTTTACACATATATCTCTATGCTGGAAAGATGCGTTTTGGCCTCCACAGTTTTTTTTTATGATGTGTTAACCCTGTTTCTGTCACTTAAACAGCTTTACAGTAGTTTCTTATCAGAAGCTCTGAAAACATGTTTCGCTCCAAGATTTATTCGAATCATGAAGCAAACAACCCTTTTTCTGGCTCTTAAACAGCATTGCAGTAGTTTCTCAACTACTGCAATTTACAGTGCCTTTACACATATATCTCTATGCTGGAAAGATGCGTTTTGGCCTCCACAGTTTTTTTTTATGATGTGTTAAACCTGTTTCTGTCACTTAAACAGCTTTACAGTAGTTTCTTATCAGAAGCTCTGAAAACATGTTTCGCTCCAAGATTCATACGAATCATGATGCAAATAACCCTGTTTAAGACCTACATTGCAGTAGTTTCTCAACTACTGCAATTTACAGTGCAATTTACCTTCACACATATCTCTATGCTGGAAAGATGCGTTTTGGCCTTCACAGAGTTTTTTTTATGATGTGTTAACCCTGTTTCTGTCACTTTAACAGATTTACAGTAGGTTCTTAGCAGAAGTTCCAATACAGATGTCTCTATGCAGTAAAGATGCGTTTGGGCCTTAACATAACTTCTTATAATTTTCTAACCATGTTTCTGTCATTTAAACAGCTTTACAGTAGTTTCTTATCAGAAGCTCTGAAAACATGTTTCGCTCCAAGATTTATTCGAATCATGAAGCAAACAACCCTTTTTCTGGCTCTTAAACAGCATCGCAGTAGTTTCTCAACTACTGCAATTTACAGTGCCTTTACACATATATCTCTATGCTGGAAAGATGCGTTTTGGCCTCCACAGAGTTTTTTTTAATGATGTGTTAACCCTGTTTCTGTCACTTTAACAGATATATAGTAGGTTCTTAGCAGAAGTTCCAATACAGATGTCTCTATGCAATAAAGACCCTTTTTTTCTCATCAGAAGCTCTGAAAACATGTTTCGCTCCAAGATTTATACGAATCATGATGCAAACAACCCTGTTTAAGACCAACATTGCAGTAGTTTCTCAACTACTGCAATTTACAGTGCCTTTACACATATATCTCTATGCTGGAAAGATGCGTTTTGGCCTCCACAGTTTTTTTTTATGATGTGTTAACCCTGTTTCTGTCACTTAAACAGCTTTACAGTAGTTTCTTATCAGAAGCTCTGAAAACATGTTTCGCTCCAAGATTTATTCGAATCATGAAGCAAACAACCCTTTTTCTGGCTCTTAAACAGCATTGCAGTAGTTTCTCAACTACTGCAATTTACAGTGCCTTTACACATATATCTCTATGCTGGAAAGATGCGTTTTGGCCTTCACAGAGTTTTTTTTATGATGTGTTAACCCTGTTTCTGTCACTTTAACAGATTTACAGTAGGTTCTTAGCAGAAGTTCCAATACAGATGTCTCTATGCAATAAAGACCCTTTTTTTCTCATCAGAAGCTCTGAAAACATGTTTCGCTCCAAGATTTATACGAATCATGATGCAAACAACCCTGTTTAAGACCAACATTGCAGTAGTTTCTCAACTACTGCAATTTACAGTGCACTTTACAGTGCCTTTACACATATATCTCTATGCTGGAAAGATGCGTTTTGGCCTCCACAGTTTTTTTTTATGATGTGTTAACCCTGTTTCTGTCACTTAAACAGCTTTACAGTAGTTTCTTATCAGAAGCTCTGAAAACATGTTTCGCTCCAAGATTCATACGAATCATGATGCAAATAACCCTGTTTAAGACCTACATTGCAGTAGTTTCTCAACTACTGCAATTTACAGTGCAATTTACCTTCACACATATCTCTATGCTGGAAAGATGCGTTTTGGCCTCCACAGAGTTTTTTTATGATGTGTTAACCCTGTTTCTGTCACTTTAACAGATTTATAGTAGGTTCTTAGCAGAAGTTCCAATACAGATGTCTCTATGCAATAAAGACCCTTTTTTTCTTATCAGAAGCTCTGAAAACATGTTTCGCTCCAAGATTTATACGAATCATGATGCAAACAACCCTGTTTAAGACCAACATTGCAGTAGTTTCTCAACTACTGCAATTTACAGTGCCTTTACACATATATCTCTATGCTGGAAAGATGCGTTTTGGCCTCCACAGTTTTTTTTTCATGATGTGTTAACCCTGTTTCTGTCACTTAAACAGCTTTACAGTAGTTTCTTATCAGAAGCTCTGAAAACATGTTTCGCTCCAAGATTTATTCGAATCATGAAGCAAACAACCCTTTTTCTGGCTCTTAAACAGCATTGCAGTAGTTTCTCAACTACTGCAATTTACAGTGCCTTTACACATATATCTCTATGCTGGAAAGATGCGTTTTGGCCTCCACAGTTTTTTTTTATGATGTGTTAAACCTGTTTCTGTCACTTAAACAGCTTTACAGTAGTTTCTTATCAGAAGCTCTGAAAACATGTTTCGCTCCAAGATTCATACGAATCATGATGCAAATAACCCTGTTTAAGACCTACATTGCAGTAGTTTCTCAACTACTGCAATTTACAGTGCAATTTACCTTCACACATATCTCTATGCTGGAAAGATGCGTTTTGGCCTTCACAGAGTTTTTTTTATGATGTGTTAACCCTGTTTCTGTCACTTTAACAGATTTATAGTAGGTTCTTAGCAGAAGTTCCAATACAGATGTCTCTATGCAATAAAGACCCTTTTTTTCTTATCAGAAGCTCTGAAAACATGTTTCGCTCCAAGATTTATACGAATCATGATGCAAACAACCCTGTTTAAGACCAACATTGCAGTAGTTTCTCAACTACTGCAATTTACAGTGCCTTTACACATATATCTCTATGCTGGAAAGATGCGTTTTGGCCTCCACAGTTTTTTTTTCATGATGTGTTAACCCTGTTTCTGTCACTTAAACAGCTTTACAGTAGTTTCTTATCAGAAGCTCTGAAAACATGTTTCGCTCCAAGATTTATTCGAATCATGAAGCAAACAACCCTTTTTCTGGCTCTTAAACAGCATTGCAGTAGTTTCTCAACTACTGCAATTTACAGTGCCTTTACACATATATCTCTATGCTGGAAAGATGCGTTTTGGCCTCCACAGTTTTTTTTTATGATGTGTTAAACCTGTTTCTGTCACTTAAACAGCTTTACAGTAGTTTCTTATCAGAAGCTCTGAAAACATGTTTCGCTCCAAGATTCATACGAATCATGATGCAAATAACCCTGTTTAAGACCTACATTGCAGTAGTTTCTCAACTACTGCAATTTACAGTGCAATTTACCTTCACACATATCTCTATGCTGGAAAGATGCGTTTTGGCCTTCACAGAGTTTTTTTTATGATGTGTTAACCCTGTTTCTGTCACTTTAACAGATTTACAGTAGGTTCTTAGCAGAAGTTCCAATACAGATGTCTCTATGCAGTAAAGATGCGTTTGGGCCTTAACATAACTTCTTATAATTTTCTAACCATGTTTCTGTCATTTAAACAGCTTTACAGTAGTTTCTTATCAGAAGCTCTGAAAACATGTTTCGCTCCAAGATTTATTCGAATCATGAAGCAAACAACCCTTTTTCTGGCTCTTAAACAGCATCGCAGTAGTTTCTCAACTACTGCAATTTACAGTGCCTTTACACATATATCTCTATGCTGGAAAGATGCGTTTTGGCCTCCACAGAGTTTTTTTTAATGATGTGTTAACCCTGTTTCTGTCACTTTAACAGATATATAGTAGGTTCTTAGCAGAAGTTCCAATACAGATGTCTCTATGCAATAAAGACCCTTTTTTTCTCATCAGAAGCTCTGAAAACATGTTTCGCTCCAAGATTTATACGAATCATGATGCAAACAACCCTGTTTAAGACCAACATTGCAGTAGTTTCTCAACTACTGCAATTTACAGTGCCTTTACACATATATCTCTATGCTGGAAAGATGCGTTTTGGCCTCCACAGTTTTTTTTTATGATGTGTTAACCCTGTTTCTGTCACTTAAACAGCTTTACAGTAGTTTCTTATCAGAAGCTCTGAAAACATGTTTCGCTCCAAGATTTATTCGAATCATGAAGCAAACAACCCTTTTTCTGGCTCTTAAACAGCATTGCAGTAGTTTCTCAACTACTGCAATTTACAGTGCCTTTACACATATATCTCTATGCTGGAAAGATGCGTTTTGGCCTCCACAGTTTTTTTTTTATGATGTGTTAACCCTGTTTCTGTCACTTTAACAGATTTATAGTAGGTTCTTAGCAGAAGTTCCAATACAGATGTCTCTATGCAATAAAGACCCTTTTTTTCTTATCAGAAGCTCTGAAAACATGTTTCGCTCCAAGATTTATACGAATCATGATGCAAACAACCCTGTTTAAGACCAACATTGCAGTAGTTTCTCAACTACTGCAATTTACAGTGCCTTTACACATATATCTCTATGCTGGAAAGATGCGTTTTGGCCTCCACAGTTTTTTTTTATGATGTGTTAACCCTGTTTCTGTCACTTAAACAGCTTTACAGTAGTTTCTTATCAGAAGCTCTGAAAACATGTTTCGCTCCAAGATTTATTCGAATCATGAAGCAAACAACCCTTTTTCTGGCTCTTAAACAGCATCGCAGTAGTTTCTCAACTACTGCAATTTACAGTGCCTTTACACATATATCTCTATGCTGGAAAGATGCGTTTTGGCCTCCACAGAGTTTTTTTTAATGATGTGTTAACCCTGTTTCTGTCACTTTAACAGATTTATAGTAGGTTCTTAGCAGAAGTTCCAATACAGATGTCTCTATGCAATAAAGACCCTTTTTTTCTTATCAGAAGCTCTGAAAACATGTTTCGCTCCAAGATTTATACGAATCATGATGCAAACAACCCTGTTTAAGACCAACATTGCAGTAGTTTCTCAACTACTGCAATTTACAGTGCCTTTACACATATATCTCTATGCTGGAAAGATGCGTTTTGGCCTCCACAGTTTTTTTTTATGATGTGTTAAACCTGTTTCTGTCACTTAAACAGCTTTACAGTAGTTTCTTATCAGAAGCTCTGAAAACATGTTTCGCTCCAAGATTCATACGAATCATGATGCAAATAACCCTGTTTAAGACCTACATTGCAGTAGTTTCTCAACTACTGCAATTTACAGTGCAATTTACCTTCACACATATCTCTATGCTGGAAAGATGCGTTTTGGCCTTCACAGAGTTTTTTTTATGATGTGTTAACCCTGTTTCTGTCACTTTAACAGATTTACAGTAGGTTCTTAGCAGAAGTTCCAATACAGATGTCTCTATGCAGTAAAGATGCGTTTGGGCCTTAACATAACTTCTTATAATTTTCTAACCATGTTTCTGTCATTTAAACAGCTTTACAGTAGTTTCTTATCAGAAGCTCTGAAAACATGTTTCGCTCCAAGATTTATTCGAATCATGAAGCAAACAACCCTTTTTCTGGCTCTTAAACAGCATCGCAGTAGTTTCTCAACTACTGCAATTTACAGTGCCTTTACACATATATCTCTATGCTGGAAAGATGCGTTTTGGCCTCCACAGAGTTTTTTTTAATGATGTGTTAACCCTGTTTCTGTCACTTTAACAGATTTATAGTAGGTTCTTAGCAGAAGTTCCAATACAGATGTCTCTATGCAATAAAGACCCTTTTTTTCTTATCAGAAGCTCTGAAAACATGTTTCGCTCCAAGATTTATACGAATCATGATGCAAACAACCCTGTTTAAGACCAACATTGCAGTAGTTTCTCAACTACTGCAATTTACAGTGCCTTTACACATATATCTCTATGCTGGAAAGATGCGTTTTGGCCTCCACAGTTTTTTTTTCATGATGTGTTAACCCTGTTTCTGTCACTTAAACAGCTTTACAGTAGTTTCTTATCAGAAGCTCTGAAAACATGTTTCGCTCCAAGATTTATTCGAATCATGAAGCAAACAACCCTTTTTCTGGCTCTTAAACAGCATTGCAGTAGTTTCTCAACTACTGCAATTTACAGTGCCTTTACACATATATCTCTATGCTGGAAAGATGCGTTTTGGCCTCCACAGTTTTTTTTTATGATGTGTTAAACCTGTTTCTGTCACTTAAACAGCTTTACAGTAGTTTCTTATCAGAAGCTCTGAAAACATGTTTCGCTCCAAGATTCATACGAATCATGATGCAAATAACCCTGTTTAAGACCTACATTGCAGTAGTTTCTCAACTACTGCAATTTACAGTGCAATTTACCTTCACACATATCTCTATGCTGGAAAGATGCGTTTTGGCCTTCACAGAGTTTTTTTTATGATGTGTTAACCCTGTTTCTGTCACTTTAACAGATTTACAGTAGGTTCTTAGCAGAAGTTCCAATACAGATGTCTCTATGCAGTAAAGATGCGTTTGGGCCTTAACATAACTTCTTATAATTTTCTAACCATGTTTCTGTCATTTAAACAGCTTTACAGTAGTTTCTTATCAGAAGCTCTGAAAACATGTTTCGCTCCAAGATTTATTCGAATCATGAAGCAAACAACCCTTTTTCTGGCTCTTAAACAGCATCGCAGTAGTTTCTCAACTACTGCAATTTACAGTGCCTTTACACATATATCTCTATGCTGGAAAGATGCGTTTTGGCCTCCACAGAGTTTTTTTTAATGATGTGTTAACCCTGTTTCTGTCACTTTAACAGATTTATAGTAGGTTCTTAGCAGAAGTTCCAATACAGATGTCTCTATGCAATAAAGACCCTTTTTTTCTTATCAGAAGCTCTGAAAACATGTTTCGCTCCAAGATTTATACGAATCATGATGCAAACAACCCTGTTTAAGACCAACATTGCAGTAGTTTCTCAACTACTGCAATTTACAGTGCCTTTACACATATATCTCTATGCTGGAAAGATGCGTTTTGGCCTCCACAGTTTTTTTTTATGATGTGTTAACCCTGTTTCTGTCACTTAAACAGCTTTACAGTAGTTTCTTATCAGAAGCTCTGAAAACATGTTTCGCTCCAAGATTTATTCGAATCATGAAGCAAACAACCCTTTTTCTGGCTCTTAAACAGCATCGCAGTAGTTTCTCAACTACTGCAATTTACAGTGCCTTTACACATATATCTCTATGCTGGAAAGATGCGTTTTGGCCTCCACAGTTTTTTTTTATGATGTGTTAAACCTGTTTCTGTCACTTAAACAGCTTTACAGTAGTTTCTTATCAGAAGCTCTGAAAACATGTTTCGCTCCAAGATTCATACGAATCATGATGCAAATAACCCTGTTTAAGACCTACATTGCAGTAGTTTCTCAACTACTGCAATTTACAGTGCAATTTACCTTCACACATATCTCTATGCTGGAAAGATGCGTTTTGGCCTTCACAGAGTTTTTTTTATGATGTGTTAACCCTGTTTCTGTCACTTTAACAGATTTATAGTAGGTTCTTAGCAGAAGTTCCATACAGATGTCTCTATGCAATAAAGACCCTTTTTTTCTTATCAGAAGCTCTGAAAACATGTTTCGCTCCAAGATTTATTCGAATCATGATGCAAACAACCCTGTTTAAGACCAACATTGCAGTAGTTTCTCAACTACTGCAATTTACAGTGCCTTTACACATATATCTCTATGCTGGAAAGATGCGTTTTGGCCTCCACAGTTTTTTTTTATGATGTGTTAAACCTGTTTCTGTCACTTAAACAGCTTTACAGTAGTTTCTTATCAGAAGCTCTGAAAACATGTTTCGCTCCAAGATTCATACGAATCATGATGCAAATAACCCTGTTTAAGACCTACATTGCAGTAGTTTCTCAACTACTGCAATTTACAGTGCAATTTACCTTCACACATATCTCTATGCTGGAAAGATGCGTTTTGGCCTTCACAGAGTTTTTTTTATGATGTGTTAACCCTGTTTCTGTCACTTTAACAGATTTACAGTAGGTTCTTAGCAGAAGTTCCAATACAGATGTCTCTATGCAGTAAAGATGCGTTTGGGCCTTAACATAACTTCTTATAATTTTCTAACCATGTTTCTGTCATTTAAACAGCTTTACAGTAGTTTCTTATCAGAAGCTCTGAAAACATGTTTCGCTCCAAGATTTATTCGAATCATGAAGCAAACAACCCTTTTTCTGGCTCTTAAACAGCATCGCAGTAGTTTCTCAACTACTGCAATTTACAGTGCCTTTACACATATATCTCTATGCTGGAAAGATGCGTTTTGGCCTCCACAGAGTTTTTTTTAATGATGTGTTAACCCTGTTTCTGTCACTTTAACAGATTTATAGTAGGTTCTTAGCAGAAGTTCCAATACAGATGTCTCTATGCAATAAAGACCCTTTTTTTCTTATCAGAAGCTCTGAAAACATGTTTCGCTCCAAGATTTATACGAATCATGATGCAAACAACCCTGTTTAAGACCAACATTGCAGTAGTTTCTCAACTACTGCAATTTACAGTGCAATTTACAGTGCCTTTACACATATATCTCTATGCTGGAAAGATGCGTTTTGGCCTCCACAGTTTTTTTTTCATGATGTGTTAACCCTGTTTCTGTCACTTAAACAGCTTTACAGTAGTTTCTTATCAGAAGCTCTGAAAACATGTTTCGCTCCAAGATTTATTCGAATCATGAAGCAAACAACCCTTTTTCTGGCTCTTAAACAGCATTGCAGTAGTTTCTCAACTACTGCAATTTACAGTGCCTTTACACATATATCTCTATGCTGGAAAGATGCGTTTTGGCCTCCACAGTTTTTTTTTATGATGTGTTAAACCTGTTTCTGTCACTTAAACAGCTTTACAGTAGTTTCTTATCAGAAGCTCTGAAAACATGTTTCGCTCCAAGATTCATACGAATCATGATGCAAATAACCCTGTTTAAGACCTACATTGCAGTAGTTTCTCAACTACTGCAATTTACAGTGCAATTTACCTTCACACATATCTCTATGCTGGAAAGATGCATTTTGGCCTTCACAGAGTTTTTTTTATGATGTGTTAACCCTGTTTCTGTCACTTTAACAGATTTACAGTAGGTTCTTAGCAGAAGTTCCAATACAGATGTCTCTATGCAGTAAAGATGCGTTTGGGCCTTAACATAACTTCTTATAATTTTCTAACCATGTTTCTGTCATTTAAACAGCTTTACAGTAGTTTCTTATCAGAAGCTCTGAAAACATGTTTCGCTCCAAGATTTATTCGAATCATGAAGCAAACAACCCTTTTTCTGGCTCTTAAACAGCATCGCAGTAGTTTCTCAACTACTGCAATTTACAGTGCCTTTACACATATATCTCTATGCTGGAAAGATGCGTTTTGGCCTCCACAGAGTTTTTTTTAATGATGTGTTAACCCTGTTTCTGTCACTTTAACAGATTTATAGTAGGTTCTTAGCAGAAGTTCCAATACAGATGTCTCTATGCAATAAAGACCCTTTTTTTCTTATCAGAAGCTCTGAAAACATGTTTCGCTCCAAGATTTATACGAATCATGATGCAAACAACCCTGTTTAAGACCAACATTGCAGTAGTTTCTCAACTACTGCAATTTACAGTGCCTTTACACATATATCTCTATGCTGGAAAGATGCGTTTTGGCCTCCACAGTTTTTTTTTCATGATGTGTTAACCCTGTTTCTGTCACTTAAACAGCTTTACAGTAGTTTCTTATCAGAAGCTCTGAAAACATGTTTCGCTCCAAGATTTTTTCGAATCATGAAGCAAACAACCCTTTTTCTGGCTCTTAAACAGCATTGCAGTAGTTTCTCAACTACTGCAATTTACAGTGCCTTTACACATATATCTCTATGCTGGAAAGATGCGTTTTGGCCTCCACAGTTTTTTTTTATGATGTGTTAAACCTGTTTCTGTCACTTAAACAGCTTTACAGTAGTTTCTTATCAGAAGCTCTGAAAACATGTTTCGCTCCAAGATTCATACGAATCATGATGCAAATAACCCTGTTTAAGACCTACATTGCAGTAGTTTCTCAACTACTGCAATTTACAGTGCAATTTACCTTCACACATATCTCTATGCTGGAAAGATGCGTTTTGGCCTTCACAGAGTTTTTTTTATGATGTGTTAACCCTGTTTCTGTCACTTTAACAGATTTACAGTAGGTTCTTAGCAGAAGTTCCAATACAGATGTCTCTATGCAGTAAAGATGCGTTTGGGCCTTAACATAACTTCTTATAATTTTCTAACCATGTTTCTGTCATTTAAACAGCTTTACAGTAGTTTCTTATCAGAAGCTCTGAAAACATGTTTCGCTCCAAGATTTATTCGAATCATGAAGCAAACAACCCTTTTTCTGGCTCTTAAACAGCATCGCAGTAGTTTCTCAACTACTGCAATTTACAGTGCCTTTACACATATATCTCTATGCTGGAAAGATGCGTTTTGGCCTCCACAGAGTTTTTTTTAATGATGTGTTAACCCTGTTTCTGTCACTTTAACAGATTTATAGTAGGTTCTTAGCAGAAGTTCCAATACAGATGTCTCTATGCAATAAAGACCCTTTTTTTCTCATCAGAAGCTCTGAAAACATGTTTCGCTCCAAGATTTATACGAATCATGATGCAAACAACCCTGTTTAAGACCAACATTGCAGTAGTTTCTCAACTACTGCAATTTACAGTGCAATTTACAGTGCCTTTACACATATATCTCTATGCTGGAAAGATGCGTTTTGGCCTCCACAGTTTTTTTTTTATGATGTGTTAACCCTGTTTCTGTCACTTAAACAGCTTTACAGTAGTTTCTTATCAGAAGCTCTGAAAACATGTTTCGCTCCAAGATTTATTCGAATCATGAAGCAAACAACCCTTTTTCTGGCTCTTAAACAGCATTGCAGTAGTTTCTCAACTACTGCAATTTACAGTGCCTTTACACATATATCTCTATGCTGGAAAGATGCGTTTTGGCCTCCACAGTTTTTTTTTATGATGTGTTAAACCTGTTTCTGTCACTTAAACAGCTTTACAGTAGTTTCTTATCAGAAGCTCTGAAAACATGTTTCGCTCCAAGATTCATACGAATCATGATGCAAATAACCCTGTTTAAGACCTACATTGCAGTAGTTTCTCAACTACTGCAATTTACAGTGCAATTTACCTTCACACATATCTCTATGCTGGAAAGATGCGTTTTGGCCTTCACAGAGTTTTTTTATGATGTGTTAACCCTGTTTCTGTCACTTTAACAGATTTATAGTAGGTTCTTAGCAGAAGTTCCAATACAGATGTCTCTATGCAATAAAGACCCTTTTTTTCTTATCAGAAGCTCTGAAAACATGTATCGCTCCAAGATTTATACGAATCATGATGCAAACAACCCTGTTTAAGACCAACACTGCAGTAGTTTCTCAACTACTGCAATTTACAGTGCCTTTACACATATATCTCTATGCTGGAAAGATGCGTTTTGGCCTCCACAGTTTTTTTTTCATGATGTGTTAACCCTGTTTCTGTCACTTAAACAGCTTTACAGTAGTTTCTTATCAGAAGCTCTGAAAACATGTTTCGCTCCAAGATTTATTCGAATCATGAAGCAAACAACCCTTTTTCTGGCTCTTAAACAGCATTGCAGTAGTTTCTCAACTACTGCAATTTACAGTGCCTTTACACATATATCTCTATGCTGGAAAGATGCGTTTTGGCCTCCACAGTTTTTTTTTATGATGTGTTAAACCTGTTTCTGTCACTTAAACAGCTTTACAGTAGTTTCTTATCAGAAGCTCTGAAAACATGTTTCGCTCCAAGATTCATACGAATCATGATGCAAATAACCCTGTTTAAGACCTACATTGCAGTAGTTTCTCAACTACTGCAATTTACAGTGCAATTTACCTTCACACATATCTCTATGCTGGAAAGATGCGTTTTGGCCTTCACAGAGTTTTTTTTATGATGTGTTAACCCTGTTTCTGTCACTTTAACAGATTTACAGTAGGTTCTTAGCAGAAGTTCCAATACAGATGTCTCTATGCAGTAAAGATGCGTTTGGGCCTTAACATAACTTCTTATAATTTTCTAACCATGTTTCTGTCATTTAAACAGCTTTACAGTAGTTTCTTATCAGAAGCTCTGAAAACATGTTTCGCTCCAAGATTTATTCGAATCATGAAGCAAACAACCCTTTTTCTGGCTCTTAAACAGCATCGCAGTAGTTTCTCAACTACTGCAATTTACAGTGCCTTTACACATATATCTCTATGCTGGAAAGATGCGTTTTGGCCTCCACAGAGTTTTTTTTAATGATGTGTTAACCCTGTTTCTGTCACTTCAACAGATTTATAGTAGGTTCTTAGCAGAAGTCCAATACAGATGTCTCTATGAAGTAAAGATGCGTTTGGGCTCCACATAACTTCTTATAATTTTCTAACCATGTTTTTGTCATTTAAACAGCTTTACAGTAGTTTCTTATCAGAAGCTCTGAAACATGTTTCGCTCCAAGATTTATACGAATCATGATGCAAACAACCCTGTTTAAGACCACATTGCAGTAGTTTCTCAACTACTGCAATTTACAGTGCAATTTACAGTGCCTTTTACACATATATCTCTATGCTGGAAAGATGCGTTTGGCCTCCACAGTTTTTTTATGATGTGTTTAAACCTGTTTCTGTCACTAAACAGCTTTACAGTAGTTTCTTATCAGAAGCTCTGAAAACATGTTTCGCTCCAAGATTTATTCGAATCATGAAGCAAACAACCCTTTTTCTGCTCTAAACAGCATCGCAGTAGTTTCTCAACTACTGCAATTTACAGTGCCTTACACATATATCTCTATGCTGGAAAGATGCGTTTTGGCCTCCACAGAGTTTTTTTTATGATGTGTTAACCCTGTTTCTGTCACTTCAACAGATTTATAGTAGGTTCTTAGCAGAAGTTCCAATACAGATGTCTCTATGAAGTAAAGATGCGTTTGGGCCTCCACATAACTTCTTATAAGTTTCTAAACCATGTTTTTGTCATTTAACAGCTTTACAGTAGTTTCTTATCAGAAGCTCTGAAAACATGTTTCGCTCCAAGATTTATACGAATCATGATGCAAACAACCCTGTTTAAGACCAACATTGCAGTAGTTTCTCAACTACTGCAATTACAGTGCAATTTACAGTGCCTTTACACATATATCTCTATGCTGGAAAGATGCGTTTTGGCCTCCACAGATATGATGTGTTAAACCTGTTTCTGTCACTTACAACGCTTATCACAGTAGTTTCTTATCAGAAGCTCTGAAAACATGTTTCGCTCCAAGATTTCATACGAATCATGAAGCAAACAACCTTTTTCTGGTAAGACCTACATGCAGTAGTTTCTCAACTACTGCAATTTACAGTGCCTTACATTCAACATATCTCTATGCTGGAAAGATGCGTTTTGGCCTCCACAGAGTTTTTTTTAATGATGTGTTAACCCTGTTTCTGTCACTTTAACAGATTTATAGTAGGTTCTTAGCAGAAGTTCCAATACAGATGTCTCTATGCAGTAAAGATGCGTTTGGGCCTTCACATAACTTCTTATAATTTTCTAACCATGTTTCTGTCATTTAAACAGCTTTACAGTAGTTTCTTATCAGAAGCTCTGAAAACATGTTTCGCTCCAAGATTTATTCGAATCATGAAGCAAACAACCCTTTTTCTGGCTCTTAAACAGCATCGCAGTAGTTTCTCAACTACTGCAATTTACAGTGCCTTTACACATATATCTCTATGCTGGAAAGATGCGTTTTGGCCTCCACAGAGTTTTTTTTTAATGATGTGTTAACCCTGTTTCTGTCACTTTAACAGATTTATAGTAGGTTCTTAGCAGAAGTTCCAATACAGATGTCTCTATGCACATAAAGACCCTTTGTTTTTCTTATCAGAAGCTCTGAAAACATGTTTCGCTCCAAGATTTATACGAATCATGATGCAAACAACCCTGTTTAAGACCAACATTGCAGTAGTTTCTCAACTACTGCAATTTACAGTGCAATTTACAGTGCCTTTACACATATATCTCTATGCTGGAAAGATGCGTTTTGGCCTCCACAGTTTTTTTTATGATGTGTTAAACCTGTTTCTGTCACTTAAACAGCTTTACAGTAGTTTCTTATCAGAAGCTCTGAAAACATGTTTCGCTCCAAGATTTATCGAATCATGATGCAAACAACCCTGTTTAAGACCAACATTGCAGTAGTTTCTCAACTACTGCAATTTACAGTGCAATTTACAGTGCCTTTACACATATATCTCTATGCTGGAAAGATGCGTTTTGGCCTCCACAGTTTTTTTTTATGATGTGTTAACCCTGTTTCTGTCACTTAAACAGCTTTACAGTAGTTTCTTATCAGAAGCTCTGAAAACATGTTTCGCTCCAAGATTATTCGATCATGAAGCAAACAACCCTGTTTTCTGGCTCTTAAACAGCATCGCAGTAGTTTCTCAACTACTGCAATTTACAGTGCCTTTACACATATATCTCTATGCTGGAAAGATGCGTTTTGGCCTCCACAGAGTTTTTTTTAATGATGTGTTAACCCTGTTCTGTCACTTTAACAGATTTATAGTAGGTTCTTAGCAGAAGTTCCAATACAGATGTCTCTATGCAGAAAGATGCGTTTGGGGCCTCCACATAACTTCTTATAATTTTCTAACCATGTTTCTGTCATTTAAACAGCTTTACAGTAGTTCTTATCAGAAGCTCTGAAAACATGTTTCGCTCCAAGATTTATTCGAATCATGAAGCAAACAACCCTTTTTTCGGCTCTTAAACAGCATCGCAGTAGTTTCTCAACTACTGCAATTTACAGTGCCTTTACACATATATCTCTATGCTGGAAAGATGCGTTTTGGCCTCCACAGAGTTTTTTTTTAATGATGTGATCTGTCACTTTAACAGATTTACAGTAGGTTCTTAGCAGAAGTTCCAATACAGATGTCTCTATGCAGTAAAGATGCGTTTGGGCCTTAACATAACTTCTTATAATTTTCTAACCATGTTTCTGTCATTTAAACAGCTTTACAGTAGTTTCTTATCAGAAGCTCTGAAAACATGTTTCGCTCCAAGATTTATTCGAATCATGAAGCAAACAACCCTTTTTCTGGCTCTTAAACAGCATCGCAGTAGTTTCTCAACTACTGCAATTTACAGTGCCTTTACACATATATCTCTATGCTGGAAAGATGCGTTTTGGCCTCCACAGAGTTTTTTTTAATGATGTGTTAACCCTGTTTCTGTCACTTTAACAGATTTATAGTAGGTTCTTAGCAGAAGTTCCAATACAGATGTCTCTATGCAATAAAGACCCTTTTTTTCTTATCAGAAGCTCTGAAACATGTTTCGCTCCAAGATTTATACGAATCATGATGCAAACAACCCTGTTTAAGACCAACATTGCAGTAGTTTCTCAACTACTGCAATTTACAGTGCAATTTACAGTGCCTTTACACATATATCTCTATGCTGGAAAGATGCGTTTTGGCCTCACAGTTTTGTTTTATGATGTGTTAACCCTGTTTCTGTCACTTAAACAGCTTTACAGTAGTTTCTTATCAGAAGCTCTGAAAACATGTTTCGCTCAAGATTATTCGAATCATGAAGCAAACAAACCCTTTTTCTGGCTCTTAAACAGCATTGCAGTAGTTTCTCAACTACTGCAATTACAGTGCCTTTACACATATATCTCTATGCTGGAAAGATGCGTTTTGGCCTCCACAGAGTTTTTTTTAATGATGTGTAAACCCTGTTTCTGTCACTTTAACAGATTATCAGTAGGTTCTTAGCAGAAGTTCCAATACAGATGTCTCTATGCAATAACTTTCTATAAGTTTTTAACCCGTTTTGTTTTACTAGTCTATCAGAAGCTCTGAAAACATGTTTCGCTCCAAGATTATACGAATCATGATGCAAACAACCCTGTTTAAGACCAACATTGCAGTAGTTTCTCAACTACTGCAATTTACAGTGCAATTTACAGTGCTTACACATAATCTCTATGCNTGGAAAGATGCGTTTTGGCCTCCACAGTTTTTTTTTCATGATGTGTTAACCCTGTTTCTGTCACTTAAACAGCTTTACAGTAGTTTCTTATCAGAAGCTCTGAAAACATGTTTCGCTCCAAGATTTATTCGAATCATGAAGCAAACAACCCTTTTTCTGGCTCTTAAACAGCATTGCAGTAGTTTCTCAACTACTGCAATTTACAGTGCCTTTACACATATATCTCTATGCTGGAAAGATGCGTTTTGGCCTCCACAGTTTTTTTTTATGATGTGTTAAACCTGTTTCTGTCACTTAAACAGCTTTACAGTAGTTTCTTATCAGAAGCTCTGAAAACATGTTTCGCTCCAAGATTCATACGAATCATGATGCAAATAACCCTGTTTAAGACCTACATTGCAGTAGTTTCTCAACTACTGCAATTTACAGTGCAATTTACCTTCACACATATCTCTATGCTGGAAAGATGCGTTTTGGCCTTCACAGAGTTTTTTTTATGATGTGTTAACCCTGTTTCTGTCACTTTAACAGATTTACAGTAGGTTCTTAGCAGAAGTTCCAATACAGATGTCTCTATGCAGTAAAGATGCGTTTGGGCCTTAACATAACTTCTTATAATTTTCTAACCATGTTTCTGTCATTTAAACAGCTTTACAGTAGTTTCTTATCAGAAGCTCTGAAAACATGTTTCGCTCCAAGATTTATTCGAATCATGAAGCAAACAACCCTTTTTCTGGCTCTTAAACAGCATTGCAGTAGTTTCTCAACTACTGCAATTTACAGTGCCTTTACACATATATCTCTATGCTGGAAAGATGCGTTTTGGCCTCCACAGTTTTTTTTTATGATGTGTTAAACCTGTTTCTGTCACTTAAACAGCTTTACAGTAGTTTCTTATCAGAAGCTCTGAAAACATGTTTCGCTCCAAGATTCATACGAATCATGATGCAAATAACCCTGTTTAAGACCTACATTGCAGTAGTTTCTCAACTACTGCAATTTACAGTGCAATTTACCTTCACACATATCTCTATGCTGGAAAGATGCGTTTTGGCCTTCACAGAGTTTTTTTATGATGTGTTAACCCTGTTTCTGTCACTTTAACAGATTTACAGTAGGTTCTTAGCAGAAGTTCCAATACAGATGTCTCTATGCAGTAAAGATGCGTTTGGGCCTTAACATAATTCTTTAATTTTCTAACCTGTTTCTGTCATTAAACAGCTTTACAGTAGTTTCTTATCAGAAGCTCTGAAAACATGTTTCGCTCCAAGATTTATTCGAATCATGAAGCAAACAACCCTTTTTCTGGCTCTTAAACAGCATGCAGTAGTTTCTCAACTACTGCAATTTACAGTGCCTTTACACATATATCTCTATGCTGGAAAGATGCGTTTTGGCCTCCACAGTTTTTTTTTATGATGTGTTAACCCTGTTTCTGTCACTTAAACAGCTTTACAGTAGTTTCTTATCAGAAGCTCTGAAAACATGTTTCGCTCCAAGATTTATTCGAATCATGAGCAAACAACCCTTTTTCTGGCTCTTAAACAGCATTGCAGTAGTTTCTCAACTACTGCAATTTACAGTGCCTTTACACATATATCTCTATGCTGGAAAGATGCGTTTTGGCCTCCACAGAGTTTTTTTTATGATGTGTTAACCCTGTTTCTGTCACTTTAACAGATTTATAGTAGGTTCTTAGCAGAAGTTCCAATACAGATGTCTCTATGCAATAAAGACCCTTTTTTTCTTATCAGAAGCTCTGAAAACATGTTTCGCTCCAAGATTTATACGAATCATGATGCAAACAACCCTGTTTAAGACCAACATTGCAGTAGTTTCTCAACTACTGCAATTTACAGTGCCTTTACACATATCTCTATGCTGGAAAGATGCGTTTTGGCCTCCACAGTTTTTTTTATGATGTTTAACCCTGTTTCTGTCACTTAAACAGCTTTACAGTAGTTTCTTATCAGAAGCTCTGAAAACATGTTTCGCTCCAAGATTTATTCGAATCATGAGCAAACAACCCTTTTTCTGCTCTAAACAGCATCGCAGTAGTTTCTCAACTACTGCAATTTACAGTGCCTTTACACATATATCTCTATGCTGGAAAGATGCGTTTTGGCCTCCACAGAGTTTTTTTTTAATGATGTGTGAACCCTGTTTCTGTCACTTTAACAGATTTACAGTAGGTTCTTAGCAGAAGTTCCAATACAGATGTCTCTATGCAGTAAAGATGCGTTTTGGGCCTCACATAATTTGTTAACCCTGTTTCTGTCATTTAAACAGCTTTACAGTAGTTTCTTATCAGAAGCTCTGAAAACATGTTTCGCTCCAAGATTTATTCGAATCATGAAGCAAACAACCCTTTTTCTGGCTCTTAAACAGCATTGCAGTAGTTTCTCAACTACTGCAATTTACAGTGCCTTTACACATATATCTCTATGCTGGAAAGATGCGTTTTGGCCTCCACAGTTTTTTTTTATGATGTGTTAAACCTGTTTCTGTCACTTAAACAGCTTTACAGTAGTTTCTTATCAGAAGCTCTGAAAACATGTTTCGCTCCAAGATTCATACGAATCATGATGCAAATAACCCTGTTTAAGACCTACATTGCAGTAGTTTCTCAACTACTGCAATTTACAGTGCAATTTACCTTCACACATATCTCTATGCTGGAAAGATGCGTTTTGGCCTTCACAGAGTTTTTTTTATGATGTGTTAACCCTGTTTCTGTCACTTTAACAGATTTACAGTAGGTTCTTAGCAGAAGTTCCAATACAGATGTCTCTATGCAGTAAAGATGCGTTTGGGCCTTAACATAACTTCTTATAATTTTCTAACCATGTTTCTGTCATTTAAACAGCTTTACAGTAGTTTCTTATCAGAAGCTCTGAAAACATGTTTCGCTCCAAGATTTATTCGAATCATGAAGCAAACAACCCTTTTTCTGGCTCTTAAACAGCATCGCAGTAGTTTCTCAACTACTGCAATTTACAGTGCCTTTACACATATATCTCTATGCTGGAAAGATGCGTTTTGGCCTCCACAGTGTTTTTTTTAATGATGTGTTAACCCTGTTTCTGTCACTTTAACAGATTTATAGTAGGTTCTTAGCAGAAGTTCCAATACAGATGTCTCTATGCAATAAAGACCCTTTTTTTCTTATCAGAAGCTCTGAAAACATGTTTCGCTCCAAGATTTATACGAATCATGATGCAAACAACCCTGTTTAAGACCAACATTGCAGTAGTTTCTCAACTACTGCAATTTACAGTGCATTTCAGTGCCTTTACACATATATCTCTATGCTGGAAAGATGCGTTTTGGCCTCCACAGTTTTTTTTTCATGATGTGTTAACCCTGTTTCTGTCACTTAAACAGCTTTACAGTAGTTTCTTATCAGAAGCTCTGAAAACATGTTTCGCTCCAAGATTTATTCGAATCATGAAGCAAACAACCCTTTTTCTGGCTCTTAAACAGCATTGCAGTAGTTTCTCAACTACTGCAATTTACAGTGCCTTTACACATATATCTCTATGCTGGAAAGATGCGTTTTGGCCTCCACAGTTTTTTTTTATGATGTGTTAAACCTGTTTCTGTCACTTAAACAGCTTTACAGTAGTTTCTTATCAGAAGCTCTGAAAACATGTTTCGCTCCAAGATTCATACGAATCATGATGCAAATAACCCTGTTTAAGACCTACATTGCAGTAGTTTCTCAACTACTGCAATTTACAGTGCAATTTACCTTCACACATATCTCTATGCTGGAAAGATGCGTTTTGGCCTTCACAGAGTTTTTTTTATGATGTGTTAACCCTGTTTCTGTCACTTTAACAGATTTACAGTAGGTTCTTAGCAGAAGTTCCAATACAGATGTCTCTATGCAGTAAAGATGCGTTTGGGCCTTAACATAACTTCTTATAATTTTCTAACCATGTTTCTGTCATTTAAACAGCTTTACAGTAGTTTCTTATCAGAAGCTCTGAAAACATGTTTCGCTCCAAGATTTATTCGAATCATGAAGCAAACAACCCTTTTTCTGGCTCTTAAACAGCATCGCAGTAGTTTCTCAACTACTGCAATTTACAGTGCCTTTACACATATATCTCTATGCTGGAAAGATGCGTTTTGGCCTCCACAGAGTTTTTTTTAATGATGTGTTAACCCTGTTTCTGTCACTTTAACAGATTTATAGTAGGTTCTTAGCAGAAGTTCCAATACAGATGTCTCTATGCAATAAAGACCCTTTTTTTCTTATCAGAAGCTCTGAAAACATGTTTCGCTCCAAGATTTATACGAATCATGATGCAAACAACCCTGTTTAAGACCAACATTGCAGTAGTTTCTCAACTACTGCAATTTACAGTGCCTTTACACATATATCTCTATGCTGGAAAGATGCGTTTTGGCCTCCACAGTTTTTTTTTCATGATGTGTTAACCCTGTTTCTGTCACTTAAACAGCTTTACAGTAGTTTCTTATCAGAAGCTCTGAAAACATGTTTCGCTCCAAGATTTATTCGAATCATGAAGCAAACAACCCTTTTTCTGGCTCTTAAACAGCATTGCAGTAGTTTCTCAACTACTGCAATTTACAGTGCCTTTACACATATATCTCTATGCTGGAAAGATGCGTTTTGGCCTCCACAGTTTTTTTTTATGATGTGTTAAACCTGTTTCTGTCACTTAAACAGCTTTACAGTAGTTTCTTATCAGAAGCTCTGAAAACATGTTTCGCTCCAAGATTCATACGAATCATGATGCAAATAACCCTGTTTAAGACCTACATTGCAGTAGTTTCTCAACTACTGCAATTTACAGTGCAATTTACCTTCACACATATCTCTATGCTGGAAAGATGCGTTTTGGCCTTCACAGAGTTTTTTTATGATGTGTTAACCCTGTTTCTGTCACTTTAACAGATTTATAGTAGGTTCTTAGCAGAAGTTCCAATACAGATGTCTCTATGCAATAAAGACCCTTTTTTTCTTATCAGAAGCTCTGAAAACATGTTTCGCTCCAAGATTTATACGAATCATGATGCAAACAACCCTGTTTAAGACCAACATTGCAGTAGTTTCTCAACTACTGCAATTTACAGTGCCTTTACACATATATCTCTATGCTGGAAAGATGCGTTTTGGCCTCCACAGTTTTTTTTTCATGATGTGTTAACCCTGTTTCTGTCACTTAAACAGCTTTACAGTAGTTTCTTATCAGAAGCTCTGAAAACATGTTTCGCTCCAAGATTTATTCGAATCATGAAGCAAACAACCCTTTTTCTGGCTCTTAAACAGCATTGCAGTAGTTTCTCAACTACTGCAATTTACAGTGCCTTTACACATATATCTCTATGCTGGAAAGATGCGTTTTGGCCTCCACAGTTTTTTTTTATGATGTGTTAAACCTGTTTCTGTCACTTAAACAGCTTTACAGTAGTTTCTTATCAGAAGCTCTGAAAACATGTTTCGCTCCAAGATTCATACGAATCATGATGCAAATAACCCTGTTTAAGACCTACATTGCAGTAGTTTCTCAACTACTGCAATTTACAGTGCAATTTACCTTCACACATATCTCTATGCTGGAAAGATGCGTTTTGGCCTTCACAGAGTTTTTTTTATGATGTGTTAACCCTGTTTCTGTCACTTTAACAGATTTACAGTAGGTTCTTAGCAGAAGTTCCAATACAGATGTCTCTATGCAGTAAAGATGCGTTTGGGCCTTAACATAACTTCTTATAATTTTCTAACCATGTTTCTGTCATTTAAACAGCTTTACAGTAGTTTCTTATCAGAAGCTCTGAAAACATGTTTCGCTCCAAGATTTATTCGAATCATGAAGCAAACAACCCTTTTTCTGGCTCTTAAACAGCATCGCAGTAGTTTCTCAACTACTGCAATTTACAGTGCCTTTACACATATATCTCTATGCTGGAAAGATGCGTTTTGGCCTCCACAGAGTTTTTTTTAATGATGTGTTAACCCTGTTTCTGTCACTTTAACAGATTTATAGTAGGTTCTTAGCAGAAGTTCCAATACAGATGTCTCTATGCAATAAAGACCCTTTTTTTCTTATCAGAAGCTCTGAAAACATGTTTCGCTCCAAGATTTATACGAATCATGATGCAAACAACCCTGTTTAAGACCAACATTGCAGTAGTTTCTCAACTACTGCAATTTACAGTGCCTTTACACATATATCTCTATGCTGGAAAGATGCGTTTTGGCCTCCACAGTTTTTTTTTCATGATGTGTTAACCCTGTTTCTGTCACTTAAACAGCTTTACAGTAGTTTCTTATCAGAAGCTCTGAAAACATGTTTCGCTCCAAGATTTATTCGAATCATGAAGCAAACAACCCTTTTTCTGGCTCTTAAACAGCATTGCAGTAGTTTCTCAACTACTGCAATTTACAGTGCCTTTACACATATATCTCTATGCTGGAAAGATGCGTTTTGGCCTCCACAGTTTTTTTTTATGATGTGTTAAACCTGTTTCTGTCACTTAAACAGCTTTACAGTAGTTTCTTATCAGAAGCTCTGAAAACATGTTTCGCTCCAAGATTCATACGAATCATGATGCAAATAACCCTGTTTAAGACCTACATTGCAGTAGTTTCTCAACTACTGCAATTTACAGTGCAATTTACCTTCACACATATCTCTATGCTGGAAAGATGCGTTTTGGCCTCCACAGAGTTTTTTTTAATGATGTGTTAACCCTGTTTCTGTCACTTTAACAGATTTATAGTAGGTTCTTAGCAGAAGTTCCAATACAGATGTCTCTATGCAATAAAGACCCTTTTTTTCTTATCAGAAGCTCTGAAAACATGTTTCGCTCCAAGATTTATACGAATCATGATGCAAACAACCCTGTTTAAGACCAACATTGCAGTAGTTTCTCAACTACTGCAATTTACAGTGCCTTTACACATATATCTCTATGCTGGAAAGATGCGTTTTGGCCTCCACAGTTTTTTTTTCATGATGTGTTAACCCTGTTTCTGTCACTTAAACAGCTTTACAGTAGTTTCTTATCAGAAGCTCTGAAAACATGTTTCGCTCCAAGATTTATTCGAATCATGAAGCAAACAACCCTTTTTCTGGCTCTTAAACAGCATTGCAGTAGTTTCTCAACTACTGCAATTTACAGTGCCTTTACACATATATCTCTATGCTGGAAAGATGCGTTTTGGCCTCCACAGTTTTTTTTTATGATGTGTTAAACCTGTTTCTGTCACTTAAACAGCTTTACAGTAGTTTCTTATCAGAAGCTCTGAAAACATGTTTCGCTCCAAGATTCATACGAATCATGATGCAAATAACCCTGTTTAAGACCTACATTGCAGTAGTTTCTCAACTACTGCAATTTACAGTGCAATTTACCTTCACACATATCTCTATGCTGGAAAGATGCGTTTTGGCCTTCACAGAGTTTTTTTTATGATGTGTTAACCCTGTTTCTGTCACTTTAACAGATTTACAGTAGGTTCTTAGCAGAAGTTCCAATACAGATGTCTCTATGCAGTAAAGATGCGTTTGGGCCTTAACATAACTTCTTATAATTTTCTAACCATGTTTCTGTCATTTAAACAGCTTTACAGTAGTTTCTTATCAGAAGCTCTGAAAACATGTTTCGCTCCAAGATTTATTCGAATCATGAAGCAAACAACCCTTTTTCTGGCTCTTAAACAGCATCGCAGTAGTTTCTCAACTACTGCAATTTACAGTGCCTTTACACATATATCTCTATGCTGGAAAGATGCGTTTTGGCCTCCACAGTTTTTTTTTATGATGTGTTAACCCTGTTTCTGTCACTTAAACAGCTTTACAGTAGTTTCTTATCAGAAGCTCTGAAAACATGTTTCGCTCCAAGATTTATACGAATCATGATGCAAATAACCCTGTTTAAGACCTACATTGCAGTAGTTTCTCAACTACTGCAATTTACAGTGCAATTTACCTTCACACATATCTCTATGCTGGAAAGATGCGTTTTGGCCTCCACAGAGTTTTTTTTATGATGTGTTAACCCTGTTTCTGTCACTTTAACAGATTTATAGTAGGTTCTTAGCAGAAGTTCCAATACAGATGTCTCTATGCAATAAAGACCCTTTTTTTCTTATCAGAAGCTCTGAAAACATGTTTCGCTCCAAGATTTATACGAATCATGATGCAAACAACCCTGTTTAAGACCAACATTGCAGTAGTTTCTCAACTACTGCAATTTACAGTGCCTTTACACATATATCTCTATGCTGGAAAGATGCGTTTTGGCCTCCACAGTTTTTTTTTATGATGTGTTAAACCCTGTTTCTGTCACTTAAACAGCTTTACAGTAGTTTCTTATCAGAAGCTCTGAAAACATGTTTCGCTCCAAGATTTATTCGAATCATGAAGCAAACAACCCTTTTTCTGGCTCTTAAACAGCATTGCAGTAGTTTCTCAACTACTGCAATTTACAGTGCCTTTACACATATATCTCTATGCTGGAAAGATGCGTTTTGGCCTTCACAGAGTTTTTTTTATGATGTGTTAACCCTGTTTCTGTCACTTTAACAGATTTACAGTAGGTTCTTAGCAGAAGTTCCAATACAGATGTCTCTATGCAGTAAAGATGCGTTTGGGCCTTAACATAACTTCTTATAATTTTCTAACCATGTTTCTGTCATTTAAACAGCTTTACAGTAGTTTCTTATCAGAAGCTCTGAAAACATGTTTCGCTCCAAGATTTATTCGAATCATGAAGCAAACAACCCTTTTTCTGGCTCTTAAACAGCATCGCAGTAGTTTCTCAACTACTGCAATTTACAGTGCCTTTACACATATATCTCTATGCTGGAAAGATGCGTTTTGGCCTCCACAGAGTTTTTTTTAATGATGTGTTAACCCTGTTTCTGTCACTTTAACAGATTTATAGTAGGTTCTTAGCAGAAGTTCCAATACAGATGTCTCTATGCAATAAAGACCCTTTTTTTCTTATCAGAAGCTCTGAAAACATGTTTCGCTCCAAGATTTATACGAATCATGATGCAAACAACCCTGTTTAAGACCAACATTGCAGTAGTTTCTCAACTACTGCAATTTACAGTGCCTTTACACATATATCTCTATGCTGGAAAGATGCGTTTTGGCATCCACAGTTTTTTTTTTATGATGTGTTAACCCTGTTTCTGTCACTTAAACAGCTTTACAGTAGTTTCTTATCAGAAGCTCTGAAAACATGTTTCGCTCCAAGATTTATTCGAATCATGAAGCAAACAACCCTTTTTCTGGCTCTTAAACAGCATTGCAGTAGTTTCTCAACTACTGCAATTTACAGTGCCTTTACACATATATCTCTATGCTGGAAAGATGCGTTTTGGCCTCCACAGTTTTTTTTTATGATGTGTTAAACCTGTTTCTGTCACTTAAACAGCTTTACAGTAGTTTCTTATCAGAAGCTCTGAAAACATGTTTCGCTCCAAGATTCATACGAATCATGATGCAAATAACCCTGTTTAAGACCTACATTGCAGTAGTTTCTCAACTACTGCAATTTACAGTGCAATTTACCTTCACACATATCTCTATGCTGGAAAGATGCGTTTTGGCCTTCACAGAGTTTTTTTATGATGTGTTAACCCTGTTTCTGTCACTTTAACAGATTTATAGTAGGTTCTTAGCAGAAGTTCCAATACAGATGTCTCTATGCAATAAAGACCCTTTTTTTCTTATCAGAAGCTCTGAAAACATGTTTCGCTCCAAGATTTATACGAATCATGATGCAAACAACCCTGTTTAAGACCAACATTGCAGTAGTTTCTCAACTACTGCAATTTACAGTGCCTTTACACATATATCTCTATGCTGGAAAGATGCGTTTTGGCCTCCACAGTTTTTTTTTCATGATGTGTTAACCCTGTTTCTGTCACTTAAACAGCTTTACAGTAGTTTCTTATCAGAAGCTCTGAAAACATGTTTCGCTCCAAGATTTATTCGAATCATGAAGCAAACAACCCTTTTTCTGGCTCTTAAACAGCATCGCAGTAGTTTCTCAACTACTGCAATTTACAGTGCCTTTACACATATATCTCTATGCTGGAAAGATGCGTTTTGGCATCCACAGTTTTTTTTTTATGATGTGTTAAACCTGTTTCTGTCACTTAAACAGCTTTACAGTAGTTTCTTATCAGAAGCTCTGAAAACATGTTTCGCTCCAAGATTCATACGAATCATGATGCAAATAACCCTGTTTAAGACCTACATTGCAGTAGTTTCTCAACTACTGCAATTTACAGTGCAATTTACCTTCACACATATCTCTATGCTGGAAAGATGCGTTTTGGCCTTCACAGAGTTTTTTTTATGATGTGTTAACCCTGTTTCTGTCACTTTAACAGATTTACAGTAGGTTCTTAGCAGAAGTTCCAATACAGATGTCTCTATGCAGTAAAGATGCGTTTGGGCCTTAACTAACTTCTATAATTTTCTAACCATGTTTCTGTCATTTAAACAGCTTTACAGTAGTTTCTATCAGAAGCTCTGAAAACATGTTTCGCTCCAAGATTTATTCGAATCATGATGCAAACAACCCTGTTTTCTGGCTCTAAACAGCATTGCAGTAGTTTCTCAACTACTGCAATTTACAGTGCCTTTACACATATATCTCTATGCTGGAAAGATGCGTTTTGGCCTTCACAGAGTTTTTTTTATGATGTGTTAACCCTGTTTCTGTCACTTTAACAGATTTACAGTAGGTTCTTAGCAGAAGTTCCAATACAGATGTCTCTATGCAGTAAAGATGCGTTTGGGCCTTAACATAACTTCTTATAATTTTCTAACCATGTTTCTGTCATTTAAACAGCTTTACAGTAGTTTCTTATCAGAAGCTCTGAAAACATGTTTCGCTCCAAGATTTATTCGAATCATGAAGCAAACAACCCTTTTTCTGGCTCTTAAACAGCATCGCAGTAGTTTCTCAACTACTGCAATTTACAGTGCCTTTACACATATATCTCTATGCTGGAAAGATGCGTTTTGGCCTCCACAGAGTTTTTTTTAATGATGTGTTAACCCTGTTTCTGTCACTTTAACAGATTTATAGTAGGTTCTTAGCAGAAGTTCCAATACAGATGTCTCTATGCAATAAAGACCCTTTTTTTCTTATCAGAAGCTCTGAAAACATGTTTCGCTCCAAGATTTATACGAATCATGATGCAAACAACCCTGTTTAAGACCAACATTGCAGTAGTTTCTCAACTACTGCAATTTACAGTGCCTTTACACATATATCTCTATGCTGGAAAGATGCGTTTTGGCCTCCACAGTTTTTTTTATGATGTGTTAAACCTGTTTCTGTCACTTAAACAGCTTTACAGTAGTGTTTCTTATCAGAAGCTCTGAAAACATGTTTCGCTCCAAGATTTATTCGAATCATGAAGCAAACAACCCTTTTTCTGGCTCTTAAACAGCATTGCAGTAGTTTCTCAACTACTGCAATTTACAGTGCCTTTACACATATATCTCTATGCTGGAAAGATGCGTTTTGGCCTCCACAGTTTTTTTTTATGATGTGTTAAACCTGTTTCTGTCACTTAAACAGCTTTACAGTAGTTTCTTATCAGAAGCTCTGAAAACATGTTTCGCTCCAAGATTCATACGAATCATGATGCAAATAACCCTGTTTAAGACCTACATTGCAGTAGTTTCTCAACTACTGCAATTTACAGTGCAATTTACCTTCACACATATCTCTATGCTGGAAAGATGCGTTTTGGCCTTCACAGAGTTTTTTTATGATGTGTTAACCCTGTTTCTGTCACTTTAACAGATTTATAGTAGGTTCTTAGCAGAAGTTCCAATACAGATGTCTCTATGCAATAAAGACCCCTTTTTTTCTTATCAGAAGCTCTGAAAACATGTTTCGCTCCAAGATTTATACGAATCATGATGCAAACAACCCTGTTTAAGACCAACATTGCAGTAGTTTCTCAACTACTGCAATTTACAGTGCCTTTACACATATATCTCTATGCTGGAAAGATGCGTTTTGGCCTCCACAGTTTTTTTTTCATGATGTGTTAACCCTGTTTCTGTCACTTAAACAGCTTTACAGTAGTTTCTTATCAGAAGCTCTGAAAACATGTTTCGCTCCAAGATTTATTCGAATCATGAAGCAAACAACCCTTTTTCTGGCTCTTAAACAGCATTGCAGTAGTTTCTCAACTACTGCAATTTACAGTGCCTTTACACATATATCTCTATGCTGGAAAGATGCGTTTTGGCCTCCACAGTTTTTTTTTATGATGTGTTAAACCTGTTTCTGTCACTTAAACAGCTTTACAGTAGTTTCTTATCAGAAGCTCTGAAAACATGTTTCGCTCCAAGATTCATACGAATCATGATGCAAATAACCCTGTTTAAGACCTACATTGCAGTAGTTTCTCAACTACTGCAATTTACAGTGCAATTTACCTTCACACATATCTCTATGCTGGAAAGATGCGTTTTGGCCTTCACAGAGTTTTTTTTATGATGTGTTAACCCTGTTTCTGTCACTTTAACAGATTTACAGTAGGTTCTTAGCAGAAGTTCCAATACAGATGTCTCTATGCAGTAAAGATGCGTTTGGGCCTTAACATAACTTCTTATAATTTTCTAACCATGTTTCTGTCATTTAAACAGCTTTACAGTAGTTTCTTATCAGAAGCTCTGAAAACATGTTTCGCTCCAAGATTTATTCGAATCATGAAGCAAACAACCCTTTTTCTGGCTCTTAAACAGCATCGCAGTAGTTTCTCAACTACTGCAATTTACAGTGCCTTTACACATATATCTCTATGCTGGAAAGATGCGTTTTGGCCTCCACAGAGTTTTTTTTAATGATGTGTTAACCCTGTTTCTGTCACTTTAACAGATTTATAGTAGGTTCTTAGCAGAAGTTCCAATACAGATGTCTCTATGCAATAAAGACCCTTTTTTTCTTATCAGAAGCTCTGAAAACATGTTTCGCTCCAAGATTTATACGAATCATGATGCAAACAACCCTGTTTAAGACCAACATTGCAGTAGTTTCTCAACTACTGCAATTTACAGTGCCTTTACACATATATCTCTATGCTGGAAAGATGCGTTTTGGCCTCCACAGTTTTTTTTTCATGATGTGTTAACCCTGTTTCTGTCACTTAAACAGCTTTACAGTAGTTTCTTATCAGAAGCTCTGAAAACATGTTTCGCTCCAAGATTTATTCGAATCATGAAGCAAACAACCCTTTTTCTGGCTCTTAAACAGCATTGCAGTAGTTTCTCAACTACTGCAATTTACAGTGCCTTTACACATATATCTCTATGCTGGAAAGATGCGTTTTGGCCTCCACAGTTTTTTTTTATGATGTGTTAAACCTGTTTCTGTCACTTAAACAGCTTTACAGTAGTTTCTTATCAGAAGCTCTGAAAACATGTTTCGCTCCAAGATTCATACGAATCATGATGCAAATAACCCTGTTTAAGACCTACATTGCAGTAGTTTCTCAACTACTGCAATTTACAGTGCAATTTACCTTCACACATATCTCTATGCTGGAAAGATGCGTTTTGGCCTTCACAGAGTTTTTTTATGATGTGTTAACCCTGTTTCTGTCACTTTAACAGATTTATAGTAGGTTCTTAGCAGAAGTTCCAATACAGATGTCTCTATGCAATAAAGACCCTTTTTTTCTTATCAGAAGCTCTGAAAACATGTTTCGCTCCAAGATTTATACGAATCATGATGCAAACAACCCTGTTTAAGACCAACATTGCAGTAGTTTCTCAACTACTGCAATTTACAGTGCCTTTACACATATATCTCTATGCTGGAAAGATGCGTTTTGGCCTCCACAGTTTTTTTTTCATGATGTGTTAACCCTGTTTCTGTCACTTAAACAGCTTTACAGTAGTTTCTTATCAGAAGCTCTGAAAACATGTTTCGCTCCAAGATTTATTCGAATCATGAAGCAAACAACCCTTTTTCTGGCTCTTAAACAGCATTGCAGTAGTTTCTCAACTACTGCAATTTACAGTGCCTTTACACATATATCTCTATGCTGGAAAGATGCGTTTTGGCCTCCACAGTTTTTTTTTATGATGTGTTAAACCTGTTTCTGTCACTTAAACAGCTTTACAGTAGTTTCTTATCAGAAGCTCTGAAAACATGTTTCGCTCCAAGATTCATACGAATCATGATGCAAATAACCCTGTTTAAGACCTACATTGCAGTAGTTTCTCAACTACTGCAATTTACAGTGCAATTTACCTTCACACATATCTCTATGCTGGAAAGATGCGTTTTGGCCTTCACAGAGTTTTTTTTATGATGTGTTAACCCTGTTTCTGTCACTTTAACAGATTTACAGTAGGTTCTTAGCAGAAGTTCCAATACAGATGTCTCTATGCAGTAAAGATGCGTTTGGGCCTTAACATAACTTCTTATAATTTTCTAACCATGTTTCTGTCATTTAAACAGCTTTACAGTAGTTTCTTATCAGAAGCTCTGAAAACATGTTTCGCTCCAAGATTTATTCGAATCATGAAGCAAACAACCCTTTTTCTGGCTCTTAAACAGCATCGCAGTAGTTTCTCAACTACTGCAATTTACAGTGCCTTTACACATATATCTCTATGCTGGAAAGATGCGTTTTGGCCTCCACAGAGTTTTTTTTAATGATGTGTTAACCCTGTTTCTGTCACTTTAACAGATTTATAGTAGGTTCTTAGCAGAAGTTCCAATACAGATGTCTCTATGCAATAAAGACCCTTTTTTTCTTATCAGAAGCTCTGAAAACATGTTTCGCTCCAAGATTTATACGAATCATGATGCAAACAACCCTGTTTAAGACCAACATTGCAGTAGTTTCTCAACTACTGCAATTTACAGTGCCTTTACACATATATCTCTATGCTGGAAAGATGCGTTTTGGCCTCCACAGTTTTTTTTTCATGATGTGTTAACCCTGTTTCTGTCACTTAAACAGCTTTACAGTAGTTTCTTATCAGAAGCTCTGAAAACATGTTTCGCTCCAAGATTTATTCGAATCATGAAGCAAACAACCCTTTTTCTGGCTCTTAAACAGCATTGCAGTAGTTTCTCAACTACTGCAATTTACAGTGCCTTTACACATATATCTCTATGCTGGAAAGATGCGTTTTGGCCTCCACAGTTTTTTTTTATGATGTGTTAAACCTGTTTCTGTCACTTAAACAGCTTTACAGTAGTTTCTTATCAGAAGCTCTGAAAACATGTTTCGCTCCAAGATTCATACGAATCATGATGCAAATAACCCTGTTTAAGACCTACATTGCAGTAGTTTCTCAACTACTGCAATTTACAGTGCAATTTACCTTCACACATATCTCTATGCTGGAAAGATGCGTTTTGGCCTCCACAGAGTTTTTTTTAATGATGTGTTAACCCTGTTTCTGTCACTTTAACAGATTTATAGTAGGTTCTTAGCAGAAGTTCCAATACAGATGTCTCTATGCAATAAAGACCCTTTTTTTCTTATCAGAAGCTCTGAAAACATGTTTCGCTCCAAGATTTATACGAATCATGATGCAAACAACCCTGTTTAAGACCAACATTGCAGTAGTTTCTCAACTACTGCAATTTACAGTGCCTTTACACATATATCTCTATGCTGGAAAGATGCGTTTTGGCCTCCACAGTTTTTTTTTCATGATGTGTTAACCCTGTTTCTGTCACTTAAACAGCTTTACAGTAGTTTCTTATCAGAAGCTCTGAAAACATGTTTCGCTCCAAGATTTATTCGAATCATGAAGCAAACAACCCTTTTTCTGGCTCTTAAACAGCATTGCAGTAGTTTCTCAACTACTGCAATTTACAGTGCCTTTACACATATATCTCTATGCTGGAAAGATGCGTTTTGGCCTCCACAGTTTTTTTTTTATGATGTGTTAACCCTGTTTCTGTCACTTAAACAGCTTTACAGTAGGTTCTTAGCTGAAGTTCCAATACAGATGTCTCTATGCAGTAAAGATGCGTTTGGGCCTTAACATAACTTCTTATAATTTTCTAACCATGTTTCTGTCATTTAAACAGCTTTACAGTAGTTTCTTATCAGAAGCTCTGAAAACATGTTTCGCTCCAAGATTCATACGAATCATGATGCAAACAACCCTGTTTAAGACCTACATTGCAGTAGTTTCTCAACTACTGCAATTTACAGTGCCTTTACACATATATCTCTATGCTGGAAAGATGCGTTTTGGCCTCCACAGAGTTTTTTTTAATGATGTGTTAACCCTGTTTCTGTCACTTTAACAGATTTATAGTAGGTTCTTAGCAGAAGTTCCAATACAGATGTCTCTATGCAATAAAGACCCTTTTTTTCTTATCAGAAGCTCTGAAAACATGTTTCGCTCCAAGATTTATACGAATCATGATGCAAACAACCCTGTTTAAGACCAACATTGCAGTAGTTTCTCAACTACTGCAATTTACAGTGCCTTTACACATATATCTCTATGCTGGAAAGATGCGTTTTGGCCTCCACAGTTTTTTTTTATGATGTGTTAACCCTGTTTCTGTCACTTAAACAGCTTTACAGTAGTTTCTTATCAGAAGCTCTGAAAACATGTTTCGCTCCAAGATTTATTCGAATCATGAAGCAAACAACCCTTTTTCTGGCTCTTAAACAGCATTGCAGTAGTTTCTCAACTACTGCAATTTACAGTGCCTTTACACATATATCTCTATGCTGGAAAGATGCGTTTTGGCCTCCACAGTTTTTTTTTATGATGTGTTAAACCTGTTTCTGTCACTTAAACAGCTTTACAGTAGTTTCTTATCAGAAGCTCTGAAAACATGTTTCGCTCCAAGATTCATACGAATCATGATGCAAATAACCCTGTTTAAGACCTACATTGCAGTAGTTTCTCAACTACTGCAATTTACAGTGCAATTTACCTTCACACATATCTCTATGCTGGAAAGATGCGTTTTGGCCTTCACAGAGTTTTTTTATGATGTGTTAACCCTGTTTCTGTCACTTTAACAGATTTATAGTAGGTTCTTAGCAGAAGTTCCAATACAGATGTCTCTATGCAATAAAGACCCTTTTTTTCTTATCAGAAGCTCTGAAAACATGTTTCGCTCCAAGATTTATACGAATCATGATGCAAACAACCCTGTTTAAGACCAACATTGCAGTAGTTTCTCAACTACTGCAATTTACAGTGCCTTTACACATATATCTCTATGCTGGAAAGATGCGTTTTGGCCTCCACAGTTTTTTTTTCATGATGTGTTAACCCTGTTTCTGTCACTTAAACAGCTTTACAGTAGTTTCTTATCAGAAGCTCTGAAAACATGTTTCGCTCCAAGATTTATTCGAATCATGAAGCAAACAACCCTTTTTCTGGCTCTTAAACAGCATTGCAGTAGTTTCTCAACTACTGCAATTTACAGTGCCTTTACACATATATCTCTATGCTGGAAAGATGCGTTTTGGCCTCCACAGTTTTTTTTTATGATGTGTTAAACCTGTTTCTGTCACTTAAACAGCTTTACAGTAGTTTCTTATCAGAAGCTCTGAAAACATGTTTCGCTCCAAGATTCATACGAATCATGATGCAAATAACCCTGTTTAAGACCTACATTGCAGTAGTTTCTCAACTACTGCAATTTACAGTGCAATTTACCTTCACACATATCTCTATGCTGGAAAGATGCGTTTTGGCCTTCACAGAGTTTTTTTTATGATGTGTTAACCCTGTTTCTGTCACTTTAACAGATTTACAGTAGGTTCTTAGCAGAAGTTCCAATACAGATGTCTCTATGCAATAAAGACCCTTTTTTTCTTATCAGAAGCTCTGAAAACATGTTTCGCTCCAAGATTTATACGAATCATGATGCAAACAACCCTGTTTAAGACCAACATTGCAGTAGTTTCTCAACTACTGCAATTTACAGTGCCTTTACACATATATCTCTATGCTGGAAAGATGCGTTTTGGCCTCCACAGTTTTTTTTTCATGATGTGTTAACCCTGTTTCTGTCACTTAAACAGCTTTACAGTAGTTTCTTATCAGAAGCTCTGAAAACATGTTTCGCTCCAAGATTTATTCGAATCATGAAGCAAACAACCCTTTTTCTGGCTCTTAAACAGCATTGCAGTAGTTTCTCAACTACTGCAATTTACAGTGCCTTTACACATATATCTCTATGCTGGAAAGATGCGTTTTGGCCTCCACAGTTTTTTTTTATGATGTGTTAAACCTGTTTCTGTCACTTAAACAGCTTTACAGTAGTTTCTTATCAGAAGCTCTGAAAACATGTTTCGCTCCAAGATTCATACGAATCATGATGCAAATAACCCTGTTTAAGACCTACATTGCAGTAGTTTCTCAACTACTGCAATTTACAGTGCAATTTACCTTCACACATATCTCTATGCTGGAAAGATGCGTTTTGGCCTTCACAGAGTTTTTTTATGATGTGTTAACCCTGTTTCTGTCACTTTAACAGATTTATAGTAGGTTCTTAGCAGAAGTTCCAATACAGATGTCTCTATGCAATAAAGACCCTTTTTTTCTTATCAGAAGCTCTGAAAACATGTTTCGCTCCAAGATTTATACGAATCATGATGCAAACAACCCTGTTTAAGACCAACATTGCAGTAGTTTCTCAACTACTGCAATTTACAGTGCCTTTACACATATATCTCTATGCTGGAAAGATGCGTTTTGGCATCCACAGTTTTTTTTTTATGATGTGTTAACCCTGTTTCTGTCACTTAAACAGCTTTACAGTAGTTTCTTATCAGAAGCTCTGAAAACATGTTTCGCTCCAAGATTTATTCGAATCATGAAGCAAACAACCCTTTTTCTGGCTCTTAAACAGCATTGCAGTAGTTTCTCAACTACTGCAATTTACAGTGCCTTTACACATATATCTCTATGCTGGAAAGATGCGTTTTGGCCTCCACAGTTTTTTTTTATGATGTGTTAAACCTGTTTCTGTCACTTAAACAGCTTTACAGTAGTTTCTTATCAGAAGCTCTGAAAACATGTTTCGCTCCAAGATTCATACGAATCATGATGCAAATAACCCTGTTTAAGACCTACATTGCAGTAGTTTCTCAACTACTGCAATTTACAGTGCAATTTACCTTCACACATATCTCTATGCTGGAAAGATGCGTTTTGGCCTTCACAGAGTTTTTTTTATGATGTGTTAACCCTGTTTCTGTCACTTTAACAGATTTACAGTAGGTTCTTAGCAGAAGTTCCAATACAGATGTCTCTATGCAATAAAGACCCTTTTTTTCTCATCAGAAGCTCTGAAAACATGTTTCGCTCCAAGATTTATACGAATCATGATGCAAACAACCCTGTTTAAGACCAACATTGCAGTAGTTTCTCAACTACTGCAATTACAGTGCAATTTACAGTGCCTTTACACATATATCTCTATGCTGGAAAGATGCGTTTTGGCATCCACAGTTTTTTTTTTATGATGTGTTAACCCTGTTTCTGTCACTTAAACAGCTTTACAGTAGTTTCTTATCAGAAGCTCTGAAAACATGTTTCGCTCCAAGATTCATACGAATCATGATGCAAATAACCCTGTTTAAGACCTACATTGCAGTAGTTTCTCAACTACTGCAATTTACAGTGCAATTTACCTTCACACATATCTCTATGCTGGAAAGATGCGTTTTGGCCTTCACAGAGTTTTTTTATGATGTGTTAACCCTGTTTCTGTCACTTTAACAGATTTATAGTAGGTTCTTAGCAGAAGTTCCAATACAGATGTCTCTATGCAATAAAGACCCTTTTTTTCTTATCAGAAGCTCTGAAAACATGTTTCGCTCCAAGATTTATACGAATCATGATGCAAACAACCCTGTTTAAGACCAACATTGCAGTAGTTTCTCAACTACTGCAATTTACAGTGCCTTTACACATATATCTCTATGCTGGAAAGATGCGTTTTGGCCTTCACAGAGTTTTTTTATGATGTGTTAACCCTGTTTCTGTCACTTTAACAGATTTATAGTAGGTTCTTAGCAGAAGTTCCAATACAGATGTCTCTATGCAATAAAGACCCTTTTTTTCTTATCAGAAGCTCTGAAAACATGTTTCGCTCCAAGATTTATACGAATCATGATGCAAACAACCCTGTTTAAGACCAACATTGCAGTAGTTTCTCAACTACTGCAATTTACAGTGCAATTTACAGTGCCTTTACACATATATCTCTATGCTGGAAAGATGCGTTTTGGCATCCACAGTTTTTTTTTTATGATGTGTTAACCCTGTTTCTGTCACTTAAACAGCTTTACAGTAGTTTCTTATCAGAAGCTCTGAAAACATGTTTCGCTCCAAGATTTATTCGAATCATGAAGCAAACAACCCTTTTTCTGGCTCTTAAACAGCATTGCAGTAGTTTCTCAACTACTGCAATTTACAGTGCCTTTACACATATATCTCTATGCTGGAAAGATGCGGTTTGGCCCTCCACAGTTTTTTTTTATGATGTGTTAAACCTGTTTCTGTCACTTAAACAGCTTTACAGTAGTTTCTTATCAGAAGCTCTGAAAACATGTTTCGCTCCAAGATTCATACGAATCATGATGCAAATAACCCTGTTTAAGACCTACATTGCAGTAGTTTCTCAACTACTGCAATTTACAGTGCAATTTACCTTCACACATATCTCTATGCTGGAAAGATGCGTTTTGGCCTTCACAGAGTTTTTTTTATGATGTGTTAACCCTGTTTCTGTCACTTTAACAGATTTACAGTAGGTTCTTAGCAGAAGTTCCAATACAGATGTCTCTATGCAGTAAAGATGCGTTTGGGCCTTAACATAACTTCTTATAATTTTCTAACCATGTTTCTGTCATTTAAACAGCTTTACAGTAGTTTCTTATCAGAAGCTCTGAAAACATGTTTCGCTCCAAGATTTTTTTTAGCATTTTATTTACCTTTTTTAGACGTTTTCGTTGCCTTATTTGTCGCCTTTTTAGACGTTTTTGTCTCTCTTTTAGACATTATTGTTGCCTTTTTTGTAGCCTTTTGTTGTCCTTTTTTAGACGTTTTTGTTGCTTTTTTGTGACGTTTTGTTGCATTTTTGTGATGTATTTGTTGCGTTTTTGTTGGCTCTTCTTTTGCCTTTTTTGTCTCCATTTTTTTTAGAAGTTTTTCTTTATTTTTTACTCAAAGACTCAAGGACTCATTAAAGACTCAAATTCTCAATGACTCATTAAAGACGCATTTTTGTTCCTTTTTGTCGCTTTTTTATAATTTGTCACTTTTTTTTTTTTGTCGCCTTTTTTGTCTTTTTTTGTCGCCTTTTTTAGACTTTTTTGTTGTCCTTTTTTGAATTTGTTGTTGCCTTTTTGTAGTGTTTGTGTCGCCTTTAGACGTTTTTGTTACCTTTTTGAGACGTTTTTATTGCTTTTTATTTTTTTTCACCTTTGTCTTCTTTTTTCGCATTTTTTCAACGTTTTTCACAAGTTTTTGTCACCTTTTTGTTGTCTTTTTTTGTTGGCGCTTGTATTCCTTTTTTGTCTCCTTTTTCAGACGTTTTTATCACTTTTATGTCGCTTTTTTATTTTTTTCCTGAAAGATGCAAAGACTCATTTTTATTTCCTTTTTGTCGCCTTTTTTAGACACTTTTGTTGCCTTTTGGTCGCCTTTTTTAGACGTTGTAGCGTTTTTTGTCGTCGTTTTTAGACCTTTTTGTCACATTTGTTTTTACTCAAAGACGCAAGACTCAAAGACTCATTTTTTCTTTCCTTTTTGTCGTCTTTTGTTAGACACCTTTTGGCGGCTTTTTTGTTGGCTCTTTTTATGCCTTTTTTAGAAGCAAAAACGTCTAACAAAGGCGACACAAATGCTACAAAAAGGTGACAAAAAAGGCGACAAAAAGGAAATAAAAATACATCTTGAATGAGTCTAAAAAAACTACAACAAAAAAGACTAAAAAAGGAGACAAAAAAGAGACAAAAAGGCAAAAGAAGAGCCAACAAAAAAAGGCAACAAAAAGGTTACAAAAAAAGTTGTGAAAATGTCTAAAAAAGGCGAAAAAAGAAGACAAAAAGGTGGAAAAAAAATTAAAAAAGGCAAAAAAAACATTAAAAAAGGCAAAAAAAGTCTAAAAACGGCAACAAAAAAGTCTAACAAAGGCGACGCAAATGCTACAAAAAGGCGACACAACATTCAAAAAAGGACAACAAAAAAGTCTAAAAGGCGACAAAAAAGGCGACAAAAAGCTACAAAAAAGGCAACAAAAACCTCACAAAAAGGCGATAAAAAGGAAACAAAAACGCATCTTGAATAAGTTGTTGAGTCTTGCGCCTTTGACTATAAAAGGCGACAAAAACTTCTAAAAAAGACAACAAAAAGGGTACACAACGTCTAAAACCGACGACAAAAAGGCGACAGAAAAGTCTAAAAAAGGAGACAAAAAAAGGAGACAAAACGGCAAAGAAGAGGCAATAAAAAAGGCAACAAAAAAGTGACAAAGAAGTCACAAAAAGTTGTGAAAAAAAAAGGCGACAAAAATGCATCTTTAATGAGTCTTTGACTCTTGGTGACAACGTCTAAAACAGACGACAAAAAACGACAACAAAAAAGTCTAAAAAAGGAGACAAAAAAGGAGGCAAAAAGGAAAAGAGCCAACAAAAAAGGCAACGAAAAGGTGTGACAAAGACGCCACAAAAAGTTGTGAAAAATGTATAAAAAAGTTGAAAAAAGAAGACAAAAAGGTGAAAAAAACATAAAGGCAAACAAAAACGTCTAACAAAGGCGACACAAATGCTACAAAAAGGCGACAAAAAATTCAAAAAAGGACAACAAAAAAGGACAACAAAAAAGGCGACAAAAACTTCTAAAAAAGACAACAAAAAGGGTGACAACAACGTCTAAAACCGACGACAAAAAACGACAACAAAAAAAGTCTAAAAAAGGAGACAAAAATGTCACAAAAAGTTGTGAAAAACGTCTAAAAAAAGGTGAAAAAAAAATTAAAAAAGGCAACAAAAACATCTAACAAAGGCGACACAAATGCTACAAAAAGGCGACAAAAAATTCAAAACAGGACAAGAAAAAAGGCGACAAAAAAAGGCGACAAAAAAGGCGACAAGAAAGGCGACAAAAAGGCAACAAAAACGTCACAACAACGCAACAAAAATCTCACAAAAAAAAAAAAAAAGGGTGACAACGTCTAAAACAGACGACAAAAAACAACAAAAAAGTCTAAAAAAGGAGACAAAAAGGAGGCAAAAAGGCAAAAGAGCCAACAAAAAAGGCAGAAAAGGTGACAAAAACGCCACAAAAAGTTGTGAAAAATGTATAAAAAAGGCGAAAAAAGGTGAAAAAAAACATTAAAAAAACGCAATAAAAACGTCTAAAAAAGGTAACAAAAACGTCTAACAAAGGCGACACAAATGATACAAAAAGGCGACAGAACATTCAAAAAAGGACAACAAAAAAGTCTAAAATAGGCAACAAAAACGTCTAACAAAGGCGACACAAATGCTACAAAAAGGCGACAAAAAAGGCGACAAAAACTTGTAAAAAGGACAGCAAAAAGGGTGAACGTCTAAAACCGACGACAAAAAACAACAAAAAAGTCTAAAAAAGGCGAAAAAAGAAGACAAAAAGGTGAACAAAACATTAAAAAAGGCAACAAAAACGTCTAACAAAGGCGACACAAATGCTACAAAAAGGCGACAAAAAATTCAAAACAGGACAACAAAAAAGGTGACAAAAAAGGCGTCAAGAAAGGCGACAAAAAGGCGACAAAAACGTCACAACGCAACAAAAATCTCACAAAAAGGCGATAAAAAGGAAACAAAAAGGTGACAAAAAGGAAACAAAAATCCATCTTTAATGAGTCTTTGAGTCTTGCGTCTTTGAGTAAAAAATAAAAAGCGACAAAAACTTCTAAAAAAGACAACAAAAAGGGTGACAACAATGTCTAAAACCGACGACAAAAAAACAACAACAAAAAAGTCTAAGAAAGGAGACAAAAAAGGAGCCAAAAAGGCAAAAGAAGAGCCAACAAAAAAGGCAACAAAAAGGTGACAAAAACGTCACAAAAAGTTGTGAAAAACGTCGAAAAAAGGCGAAAAAAGAAGACAAAAAGGTGAAAAAAGCCATTAAAAAAAGGCAATAAAAACGACTAAAAAAGGCAACAAAAACGTCACAACAACACAACAAAAATCTCACAAAAAGGCGATAAAAAGGAAACAAAAAGGCGACAAAAAGGAAACAAAAATGCTCTTTAATGAGTCGTTGAGTCTTGCGTCTTTGAGTAAAAAATAAAAGGCAACAAAAACTTCTTAAAAAGACAACAAACACTCAAAAAATAGACTTGGGCATGTGTTGATTAGGAATTTGCTTAAATTACATGAATGAATGGTGTTTAATGATTCATTCTTGTCTGTAAAACGTGATTAAAAGAAAAATCTGATGAATCATTATCATACAGATCAATGCAATGAGAAGTGGATTAATCAAAACAACGACCGCTTGCTCCACGCCCTTGATTGGACAAACGCGTCACGTGGCTCTGGCTACTCCGGAATTTAAAAAGAACCTTAATGGCGGCTCGATCGGGGAGTATACAATCTCGTATTTTACGAAAATAGTTAACCGAAACGTGTTTCTGAAAACATTTTAAGCGAGAAATAGGCCATGCAGTTGCTGAATCTGTCTTCATTTCAGATCGACAAAGGTCAGTTTGAAAGATTTACGTCAGATTTTGAGAGGTGGTGAGCTGAGCTGGCCGCTACTCATTTGCACAACGTTGGTTGGATTCATCTGATTCAACTACATGAGAATGAGCCAGAGCGGGCGACTGGTGTCAGTACCCGATCCGTACCGCCTGTAAGATCCGTTCTGTGCACTGCCTGATCAGTTCTACGCTTGCGCGAGCACCAGCAAACTTCACAGCTCTATGCACGCATTGGCTTAAGGATGTTTGGACATTCCCGGTTACCGGAAGAAAACATTAGACAGTGACAGTGTCGACGTGTTTTACGACACTGCCTGATCAGTTCTACCCTCTACTCTCTATCTGCGATTTTTGACGTTAGAAAGTGCTGCTTCGTTCCACTACAAGCTAACGTTAGCATACTCATAGCTAACTATTGTAGCTGCATGCTAACGCGANACCATGTAGCAAATTAAATAAAGGCTTCAAATTTTACGTTTCGTCATTTCTTTGCAACTTTGAAGGTAATTTGCTAACGCTAGCTAGCCTGAGCTAGAAGCCTTGCTTTGGTGTTATAAGTCATGACTCCGTCCTGCTTCAGGTTAACCATGTTTTAAATAAAGTTTAAGCATGTGTATACCTCTCACTTCATGTGTTTGTACTTTTATGAAAGTATCGGGTAAAAACAGGGCTACAAATGAGACCTCTGTGAGAGACCAGCTAACTCCTAGCAAACTATTATGTAGCTCAATGCTGGACATTTCACCCCTAATTCCGGTCACTTTACTGTATTTGTATTTGTTTAGTATTTGGTTTAGAAGCCTTTATTGGTGATTTTTTACGGTACAAAGTCCTGCTACATATGTACATAGCTAGCTATATATGCTCCGCTATGTCGCGTTAGCATGCAGCTACAATAGTTAGCTACGAGTATGCTAACGTTAGATTGTAGTGGAACGAAGCAGCACTTTCTAACGTCAAAAATCACAGAACCAAACACTACACAATCGGACATGTTTCAGCAGGAATGTGACTCGGAATTGGGGAGAATTTAACAACATTGCCAGCTAAGATGACCGTTAGCATGTAGCTACTATAGTGTTTACTGCCGTTAGCATGTAGCTACTATAGTGTTTACTGCCGTTAGCATGTAGCTACTATAGTGGTATACAGCAGTGGTGGCTGGGAGAGCTGTCATCCCATCTTCAAAAGGACACTTATGTACGTTTACACTTCATCGCATTAATAATAGACAGTCTATGGTTATTAGTCAAGACGAAGTATTAAAGGTAAAAACATTATATATATACATATATGCATATATAGCTAGCTATTTACGTATGTAGCAGGACTTTGTACCGTAAAAATCATCACTAAAGGCTTCTAAACCAAATACTAAACAAATACAAATACAGTAAAGTGACCAGAATTAGGGGTGAAATGTCCAGCATTGAGCTACATAATAGTTTGCTAGGAGTTAGCTGGTCTCTCACAGAGGTCTCATTTGTAGTCCTGTTTTTACCCGATACTTTCATAAAAGTACAAACACATGAAGTGAGAGGTATACACATGCTTAAACTTTATTTAAAACATGGTTAACCTGAAGCAGGACGGAGTCATGACTTAAAACACCAAAGCAAGGCTTCTAGCTCAGGCTAGCTAGCGTTAGCAAATTACCTTCAAAGTTGCAAAGAAATGACGAAAATTTGAAGCCTTTATTTAATTTGCTACATGGTGTTGTACTGGATGGCCAGACGACCCTCCGTATATCATTAACTACTATACTTTAGGCAACTCCAGCAAACACCTTGTAAACTTCATCTCTGCCATCATAACGGTCTACTGTCTCTGTGTAATGTTTTCTTCCGGTAACCGGGAATGTCCAAACATCCTTACGCCAATGCGTGCATAGAGCTGTGAAGTTCGCGCAAGCGTAGAACTGATCAGGCAGTGCACAGAACGGATTTTACAGGCGGTACGGAAAAAGGAATAAGATTTATACACACATTTTAATTTCCGAGTTCCATCTACAAATACATCAAAGACAATCGGATAACGAGATTGTTTTTCGTTTTCCGAAAATAGCAATAATAAAATAGCAATCTGAAGTGGAATGAAGCCCATTCACGGCAGACAGCAGAAACACAGCAGTCCAACATGTCCCCCCACCCACCCCGGAAGAACTACAAATACACAAGCTTTGTAACAGCTTCTTGGGTGCGTCTCTGCTGGGAGTTGTAGTTTTTAAATATATTGGTATATTTCTCAGAATTAGAAGTTGGCAGTGTATCATTTTGGATACACCCTGGGGTTTTTTGGGATGGGGAACACACTGGTGTCATTATATTTAAAAAATCAAATTGTTAAATAGGTGAAATAGCTTATTACCATATTTGACAGTGCTTACAGTGGGTAAACTTTGGTGAGCATATCTACATGACAGCTGAGGTCCAGAGCTTTCTAGAACAGCTGGTCCCATGTGTGGAGCACCTCCTGTTGCTAAGTGACAAGCCTTCAAACATGGACTGGGTTCAAGGTTCAGAGGTCAATATTTCAGAGCAGGAGTAATGGATCCTCTTCAGACTGACATATGTTACTCTCCAGGTTGAGACCTTTCCAACGATGTGGTTGCTGTAGTCCTACGACAACGTTTTCATTTGTACACATCATGGAGACCACGTTGCAGGCGATAGCCTCCTTGATTGTCTCCAGAGGGATATCTGCCTTGAGTTCAAATGCTTCACACGTAACACTTGACATATTGTTTAATCATACAGCTGACATTGCCTATACTTACAATAAAAAAAACATAAACAAAGTGATATGCAGCCAGACTGAAGCACATTATCAGCCACAATCTATTGCTCATCTTTCACAAACAGTGACAAGACCTACACACAACCCTACACTCTTAGAAATAAAGTTACAGAAAAGTAAAAAAAAAAAAAAAAAAAGGTACAAATGCTCGTTGCTGGGGCAGTACCCCCAAGGGGAACAAACTTGTACCATATTAATGGGTACAAAGAAGTACCCCTACAGTTTGTGCCTTTTAGGTACAAATATGTACCCTTGAGTATGTTCCTTCAAGGGTACAAATGGCTCGTCGCTGGGGTGGTACCCCCGAGGTACAGCAATGGTACCCTTACCATAGGTACAGAGTTGTACCCTTTTATACTGTACCTTTTGAGAGACAATTTGGTACCTTAGCAATACATTTGTACCTTAATCCACTGGTACAAAAAGGTACCCCATTAGATGGTACCAATGTGTTCTCGTTGGGGGTACCACCCCAGCGACGATGCCATTGTACCTATAAAGTGGCAAAAATGTCCTTCCCACAATCAGTGATTTAAAAGAAGTTAAATTGTACAAATTCAAATACTGGAAAGTGAATAACTACCGCACACCACAATCTTCGTTTGCAATAAACTTTAATGAACAAAGTTTTTTCACATTTAAACAACTTTAATGGAGAATCACTTTATGAATGCATTACTTACTGTTATCATGCTTTATACTGACTAAAAGCTACTGTGAGTGGTCATTGTATGCTTAAAGAGAAAGGCAACATCAAAAGATTAGTCGATTCACGCAAGTGCTAAAATATTTGTACAATCTGAAGGTGTAATTTTGAACTTTTCTTACACAGCATTTCATGCCACAAAGACAGATCTCCAGGTACCTCAGATCACCCTCTATCCTTCCCCTCCACATTTTTTAAAACTATTCTTACACACAGTATTTCATTGCCACAAAGATATCACCATCAACTGTATATGTATCAAGGGCATTAAAATCTAGCTCTGCCCCAGGCTGTATCACAGTCCATTCCTGGTCAAATTTCACTGAATAAGCATAAAAGTGCTGGCTAAAATACTTCGGAAATATCAGTTTTCCACAAAGAACCCACGTAGGGTCCACATTAAAAATGTATTTCACTTGGAAAAAAAGAGGAATTCTCTCACCATGCAACACATCCAAAACAAAACCATCTTGTGTGGCATACTTGACATTGTTAACAGTTACTTCTGAAACACGTTGAATAACTTTATCTTCACTAAAAGAAACATCAGTAAAATATTGCTCTAGAGCACACTGGAGAGTAAGTGGTAAGGAACAAAATGGAGTGCTAGTACTGCTTCTTGGTACCTTCTCAAAATCATCTGAGAAATGATTTGAAGAAAACTCCCAGCATTGTTTAAACTGGTGACGGCTGCTCAGAGTGGAAGCTATATTAATGAAATCACGACAATTACTTGCAATATTCTTAAAATATTGGTGTTTGCCTTCAAACCTCGTGCACCAGAGAGAACGAAGAGGCCCAAACATTGACATTAATCTAGAATAATGAATTAAATAATGGCATTTCGGTGTAATAACATTTCCAAATACAGCTTTCAACTGTCAAAAATTCTTGCACAAGTACATCTAAAAGAGGAAGGTTCTCTCTTCTCACCGTTGGAGCTAGAACAATGTCTACAATTTCTCGGCACAGCAGGTACACACGCCGATATTGACACTCAGGAGGTATACGATGTGCGATCAAAAAAGGAATAAGTCTAAAAAGGCACCATTAATGAGATGCCGAGCCCACAATCAATGCCTCCTTTTTGTAGTAGTCTTTCAGACAACTGTACCGGCTTATTTGCTCTATCATTTTGACCTATTGTCATTCTCTGTAGCTCTTCCTTTACCTCTTTGTTACGTGCCGTGTTTTGTTTTGTTGTGTTCTCTGTGTGTCTGTGTGTGTGTGTGTGTGTGTGTGTGTGTGTGTGTGTGTGTGTGTGTGTGTGTGTGTGTGTGTGAGATTCTCTTCAGGTGTGTTCTGGTGATGAGACTCCTGCAGCTGCAGCTGATCAGCTGATGAGGGAAGGTGTTAAATGGCTGTGCCAAGCCAGAGTGAGGGGTTGCTTCAGTGGAAGCCAGAGAGTGAAAGAGTGGGGAAGCTGCAGTGAAAGCCAGCCGTGTTTGAGCAGAGTGAGCTGAGGAGTGCTGCTGAGGAGTGCTGCTGTGAGAAGCTAAATCAAGCCAGTGACTAAGAGCCTGTAATCGTCTTCCTTCTGAAGATTGTCTTGTGTTCTTTTTGTATAATAAATTATCTTTTCTTTGTTCAGACCTCCCGGGTTTATTATTTTAAATTGTTTGCGTCCTCCACCCCTAGACAGATTAGGGACGTAACAGTTTTGGGGGCTCGTCCGGGATCCTTTGTTTGCACGTTTTCATTGTCTGTTGCGGTAAGTTATTCTGTTTGATATTTTTATATTGCCCTGTGTGCTGCCTCCGTACCTTTGCTAGTGTGTGATTGTGAAACTGCTTCCTCAGTCTAGGTAGGGTAGTGTCCAGCTGGGCCTAATCAGCCTTTCCTTCGGACACTAATCGGACACTAATTTATTGTTTTGCCTTTTTTGTTTTCGGAGTCAATCCTGGGCGGAGACGGCATTCTCCAAAGGGGGCTGGCGTTTCAGGGTTTCGGCCGCTGATGTGTTGCCTGTAAGTTGCCTCGAGCCCGGCACGGCTTCAGAAGATAAACAGGGATTAGTGGTGGTTAGGCAGGTTCTGAGGAAGTTTTTGTTTCCATAAGGCGAGGCTGGAGACTTATTGTTTGGGCGTATTAATATCAAACATTAAACTTACTGTGTTCAGCGTGACTGTGCTTGTGTTATGGGTGATGGCGGCTTTTGAATTAAGTACGTTTGTGTCTGACCCCACTTTAGGCAAGTTTGATAAATGTACAAAGAAAGATCTGCATGAGATCGCGGAACATTATGGCATTTCTGTGTCAGTTTCCCTCCGAAAAGCTGAGCTAAAGGCTTTTGTGTTTACTGGTCTCGTTAGTCAGGGAGTTTTCTCTGCACCTGTGAGCGGCCCTGATCTAGAGGTGAGCACACCTGATGTAACAGATCAGCCCGTTTATGTTACTCCGGTTGTTCGACCTGAGGGAGCTGACCGAAAGCCGGTCACTATACCGCAGTTTGAACCGATGTCACCATTGTCTGTGGAATCATCTCCGGGGTCCAAACTGGATGCCAGGTTAAAGGTGCATTTACTTCGCCTTCAGGCAGAGAGGGAGGAGAGAGAGAGAGATGTTCAGCTCCGCAGAGAGTTAGAGTTGAAGAAGTTGGAGGTGGAGGCGGAGACTGCTTTAAAGATGCGTCAGATGGAAATACAGGCGGGTTTGGGAGCCCGTAATGTTACCACTGCTGGCGCGCATTCTCCCAGTTCTGTCAGTTTTGACGTGAGTAAGCACATTTCACTGGTGCCTGTTTTCCGTGAGTCAGAGGTGGAAGCTTACTTCGGTGCATTTGAGCGGATTGCTGCTGCTTTACAGTGGCCTAAAGACGTGTGGGCCATCTTGTTGCAGTGTAAGCTGGTGGGTAAGGCTCAAGAGGCCTGCTCCTCTTTGTCTGTGGAGGATGGGCTCACCTATGACAAAGTTAAAGGTGCCATTTTGCAGGCATATGAGTTAGTGCCTGAGGCCTACAGACAGCGTTTCCGCAGTCTTAGAAAAGCGCAGAGCCAGTCATATGTTGATTTTGCGCGGGAGAAAGGGATCCTTTTTGACAGGTGGTGTAAGGTTGCCGATCTGTCTTCTTTGCGTGAGCTGCTGTTGTTGGAGGAGTTTAAAAACTGCGTGCCTGAGCGTACTACAGTGTATCTAAACGAGCAGAAAGTTTCCACCTTGCAGCAAGCTGCCACTCTTGCTGATGAGTTTATGCTGACGCATAAGGCCGTTTTTAATAAACGTGATACTTCTCTACGTGAAGCTCCCCAAAAATCAGATCCTCCGGTACGTTACGACAGCGCTGTCTTGCGTCCAAAGTCGGAGAAACTATGCTTCTTCTGCCGTAAGTCCGGTCACTTGGTGGCTAGTTGTGACGCTTGGAAGCGGAAGCAGCAGGGGTCGTTTCAGAAACAGCCTAAGGGTGTGGGATTGATTAAGACTTCTCCTAGGGTCCAATCCTTGGAGTCTCTAAATCCTGACGTGCCTGATGACTGTTTTAAACCGTTCATTTTTGATGGTTTTGTGTCTCTTTCAGGTAAATCTGAGGATCAGCGTCCAGTGAGGATACTGCGAGACACAGCTTGTTCACAGTCACTGATCCTGTCTGACATTCTGCCGTTAGGTCCCAGCTCAAGTGTGAGTGCAGTTGTAAGGGGCATTGAAATGGGTTTTGTGCAGGCGCCACTGTATCAGATTCATGTACAGTCTGGCCTAGTAACAGGGTATTTCACAGTGGGCGCCCGGTCAGGATTCCCTGTTGACGGCGTTGACTTTATCATGGGGAATGATATTGCAGGGGGGAAAGTGTATCCTGTTCCTGAAGTTGTGTGCACCCCCATTCCTGAGTCGGAACGCGATGAGCTAGCCATAAAACACCCTCATGTGTTTGTAGCTAGTGTG